>NW_026853875.1:0-84283 GCF_026571515.1 Ruditapes philippinarum
CCCCCTTTTCCCCTTAATATTTTAAAGGGTAAACGCCACAAAAATTGTGTGAGCCTCTCAAATTTTCCTCAAGTCTGTAAGAAAAATAAATAAAAATCTTTTTAAACATAACAGTAAAGAAAGAACCTTTAATTTGATTTTGTTTTTAATATTTTCCCTAAAGAATTTGCTTACTCTGAATTGTATGCCCCCAAAGATTATGCAAAAAATGCCAAAAAGCACAAAAGGTAGTCCCCCATTTTCGAAATTATTTTTAAAAAAATGCATTAACATTATTGAAACCGTTTTTTTTGGGGGGTATTTCAACTTTTTTTCACATTAAATTTTATTTTTATTTTTTAAATTGTTTGAATTTTTAGAACACACATTATAACAGAATTTCAAACTTGGGACATCGTAATTGTTTTTCCCTGAGTCTATATTAACTTGTGTGAGATTTTCATATTACGATCTCTCATGAAAAGACCAGTCAAACCAGTTTTCAATTTTTCATATTTTTTTTTTTTTTTTTTTTTGTTTTTCGAGGGTTGGTCCTTTTCCAGATTTTGACATAATAAGAAAGGAATAATTTTGGATGATTATGTTCAAATAAAATTTTTAATCATTTCCCTTTTTTATACAACTTTTCCTATAACGTTTTTATTCACGTACTTAAATATAGAAAAAATTATTTTTTGTTTGCATAAAAACTTGAATGTTTTATTTCACAGGAAAGCTTAAAAATGTTTGTCATACAGGATTTTCTCATGCAACATGAACATGTAATGTGCAACACTTGTTTGAAAGTATTTTATGCTTAAACTTCAAAAGTTTTAATGTATAGGATAAACTGATTTTTATAAAATAAATATTGTAACGATACAGTGGAATTTTAAGTCAGTTTTACAATTTGGCTATTAAACTTAATAAACATTCAACAATGGACAAGGGTTTTAATCGTTTTAGCTTGAAGAAACTTAAGAATTTTAAGTGAAAAATTAAGAAACCTTTTTCCCTTGGAATTTCTTCACTGATCAAAGTAAATTTTTTTTAGATTGAATAAACTTTTACGATTTTTTATTTTTATACAAGACATTCCTTTTATTAGAACGGTGTGTAAACCGCAATTTTTTCGTTTTTCATGCTTGTCATTTATACCATTGAAACGTTTTGGGGAGAAGCTAAAATATAAAACCAAAAAAATTTTCACTAACCTTTTTTGATAAACCCCTTTTTGAATTTTTGGGACATTTCTATTTTGATTAATGGGGAATATTGGAGATTTTTAGTGTTAACTTACAATAAACTTTAAATTTTTGCCGGTTTTGGGCTTTCTTTAGGATTCGTATTTTTTATTACATAAAACTTGGTTTCAGATAAGGCGATCAATATGAAACCTTTTAAAAAAAATTTCGCAATATACAACTTCTGCATACAGACATCGAAACAAAATTTTTGATTACTAGGGTAAATACTTTGTTTTCTATTTTGAAGCTTTACCTAGGTAAATAAATTTTAAAAGGTTAAAAAAAAATTGTTTTTAATTATACAGGTAAACGATTTTGTCCATCTCTTTTTTACATTCAAAAAAATTTTCCTAACATTGTATCCTTTTAAAAATAGAGAAATTGCAATAATATTTTAATGATTCATACAATCTATTGAAGGACTACCCTTTTTCAACTTTGAAATTATTTTTTTGATAATTTACAGAGGTGAAAATGTCACAATTTTTACTAACATGTAAAGTAACTTTTACAAAAGAAATATATTTAATGCTTAGGGGAAAGTTTTAAATTATTATGAATAAGTCTAAGTTAATAAAAATGATCTTTAATAAAAAAACACAAAAACAAGCCACAATTTTTAAATACTGATTTTAAAAAAATTTATAATTTTTTTCAAAATGATTATTTTTTTGAACAAGGCATGATAATATGCATAAAATCAGTCAAATTAACAAGAAAGCACACAAATCATTGAATAAACAAAAATTGTCTTTTTTATTAATTTTTCATGTATTTAAATTTTATTAACACACTTATTTTTTGTCCCTAATGTTTATTTCATATAAGTTTACCTTCCCAAAAAATTTTGATCTCTATTGAAAAAACAAAACAAAAATCCTCTAATTTATTCAATTTAGTTGCAAAAACTATGTTTTTTTATTTTAAAACCCTATTTTTTCCTTTTTAAAAATAACTGAAATTTAAAAACATTTTTTTGTTAATACTATTTTTTATGAAGCACAATGTAATATTCTTTTTATTTGTTTTTTAGAAAAAGATCAAAGACAATATACATCTTGGGCCAAAAAAAATATATTTCATTTGAAAAAATTTTTAAATCAACAAAAAATACTTGCTTAAATCTTTATTCGGAAACTTCCTGAATTCAGATAACAATAAAGTTTAAAAAGAAAAAAAAATTCATCAAATTTTTCGAACCAGTTTATTTATAAAAAGGGGGGATTTTTTTTTTAAATTGAAAAATTTTTTTACTTTTCATCAAAAAAAAAATTACCGAAAAAAGATATTTTTAAAACCGTGTATTAAAGAAAAATAAAGTGTTGTATAAACTATGTAAAGGAAAAAAAAAATGAATTTCACTATTTGTACTGGGAAAAGCATTTAAATTGTAATGTTGTTCCCCCCATGTAAAACTCCTTTTAAAATTTCATTTTCCTTTTTAAAATTTTTTTTAAATGTGCTAATTCATTTTCATTGCGAACATGAAAAAAAAATAGATAAATACAGAACCCAAAAAAAGCCCCAAAACGACAAAAATTTAAAATGTTGCAGGCCGGTTTTATTAGCTTTTATGGCGGTACTGGGAAAATGCAAGTTACCGTCCACGCCCCCCAAACCGGGTTAAGCAAATTTTAAATTTAACATGAAATAGTAAAAATTTTTAATTTAAAAACCCCCCAGATTTTTCATACGGCGGTTACATGGAACCTTCAATTTTGACACTTCCGGCCATTCATGAAAAAACGGCGTAGGTCCCCAAGTAAAAAAAGCGTGTGCCCCAAACGAGAAAACAATGGGGAATAAAAAAATGGAATTTTTAAAAGGGGGCAGAGGTTAGAACCCCGATCACAGATAAGACTCAAAAAAAAAATTTAAAAAACAGGGGAAATACCTAAGGGTGATTTAACATTTTTTCAAGTAAATATTGGAAACCCAACTAGAAAATGCCCAAAAGTTGAAACTAAAAATACCACA
Source organism: Ruditapes philippinarum (assembly GCF_026571515.1). Lineage (NCBI taxonomy): Eukaryota > Metazoa > Mollusca > Bivalvia > Venerida > Veneridae > Ruditapes > Ruditapes philippinarum. The sequence goes on from NW_026853875.1 coordinate 3,204, forward strand.
AAACCAACAAAATGTGGCTGAACGATCTTTTAAGGACGAAAATATAAAAATACTTTGAACGAATTATTAAAAAAACTGAAAAATAGTTTTAGAAAAAGCATAATGGTGATTTTCCCAATTATTTTTTTATACTTATTTTTTTAACTTTTTTTAGGGAAAAGAAAATCGCCCCCATATAGGTCATGTGGCGGCTCTCTAGCTTTATCAGTGTCGGAAGACCTCAGGTGATATTCGCAGGCACGAACGGGCACCGTCGTCCGATAGCTAGCTGGGTGGTTATCAACGAAAGAATCCCCAAAGTCCCTTTTTTTTTCAAAAAAGCCGGGTGAAGGGCCCAATTTGGGTTTTAAAACAACGACCTTATTCACTCGGCCATGGACGCCCGACAAATTGGGGAAAAAAAAGAAGTTTAAAAAATAAAGGGCCTTTTGGGTGTATGGAAACTAACCCCATTACTTTTTTTGAAAGATTTTAATGTTTAAGATGTATAGGCGAAGTTGTATGTCAGCCCTTAAAGAGATATATGTCTACAATGCTTTTTGACAGATCTAAATTTGGGTTTACTGCCCGACCGAAAACTATGGGCCCCTTTTTTGCTTGAAAAATTTTGTTTTTTATTTTTAATAGGAACACGTTTTTAAATAATATTTAACTGGGGAAATTTTATGGGAAAAAATGTCATGCTGGGGCCCATAAGTAGAATGAATTTCACTCGAATTTGTTAAAAAAAGAGCCGTTGAAAACCCGGGGGTGCCCCCCCCGCTAGGTTTTGGAACAGAAAAATTTTTTAAACCTTTTTTTTAGTTTTTTAAATTTTGTCCCCCCTTTTCAAAGTTCAAAGTGGTTGGGTTTAATTTTCAAAATTTTGGGCCCAAAAAAGATCATTTTTTTGCATTCATTTTTTTCTTTTAAAAAGATCTATTTTAGCGAGCGCCCCATCGTCTCAATATGGTTTTCATTTCCCTTTTAAAAAGTTGTAAAAACATTTTTGTGTCTTTTTGTTTTTTTTTTCTCGCCTTTTCGGTAAGTATCTTTTCCCCCTTTTCCCCCAAATTTTTTTTTAATTCTATTTATATTTCCCCCCCCTCCCCCCCGGGTCTCGTTTTCCCCCTTTCCCCCGTTGCCCCTTGGGCTTTAGGGGGTAATAAATTAAACATTTTTTTGGTTTTTTTTTTTCGTTTTTTATTACGCTTTTGAAAAAGGGAAAATTAAAAATTTAAAATGTCTTAGTACAAAAAGATAATTTAAAAAATCCCCGAAAAAATGTTTTTTTTTTTCCCCTTAAAAGTTATTTTTATTTAAAATTTTTATAGTATATGTTTTAAATTTTCCGTATTAAATTTTTGTTTTTTCTTGTATATATGTTTTTCCCTGGGCCCGGGGGCCTTTTTAAAACGAATAAATTTTATTTTTATTGTATTTAAATTTTACTTTTCGGTTTTTTGGAAATTCCATTTCTTTTGGTATTTTTCCTGCCCGTGCTCTGCCCTTTTGCCCTTCCCCGTTTTTTTGGGTTTGGGGGGCCCCCTGGGCTCCTTTTCCCCCCTGGCTCTTTTTTGCCTCGTCGGGTGGGGGGGGCCCCATTTTAAAGCCGCCTTTCCCTTTTTTTCATATATTTTTTTTACTATTAAAAATAGATAAAAAACCGGGAATTTTCCCCAAAGAAAGCCCAAAAAACGGAAAATTGAAAAAAGTTGCAGGCTTTGGTTTTATTGAGGCCTTTTATGGACGGTACTGGGGGAAAAAGGGGCCAAAATTACCCCCCACGCCCCCCCCTAGGGACCGGCCCTTAAAGGAATTTTAACATTTTTAACCCGGGAAATTTGGTTTTTTTAAAAATTTTTGAAACATCCGCAAAATGTTTTTCTTTTTCCCTGGAAACCCTTCCCTGGACACCGGGAGTGCCATTCCATGAAAAAACGGCATTATGGCCCCCCAAATAAAAAAATGGGGTTTTGGGCCCAACGAGAAACAAGGGGGGGAAATAAATTAAAAAGGAATTTTTTAAAGGGGGTCTGGGGTTTTTGAAGCCTCGTTTACAGGGGTCAAAAAAACAAATTTTAAAAACGGGAAAATCCTAAGGGTTTATTCAACATTATTCAATAGGAAAAATTGGAACCACAAATTTAAAAAAAAAGTTTTTTGCCCGCCATAAATTTTTCGCTATCTGACTTGGGACAAGGGGGACCATGTGTTTTTTTTTGGACCCAAAAGACAGGGACCTAAGCGTTAGCCACAGTTTTTTTCTGCATTGTTGGCCTTTTTTAGAAAATATTAACTTAAGTGGATTTACAGAAAAAATTTTTTTGTACAGCATGGCTGCAAAGTACCAAAAAATTTAAACACAATTTCAACACTTTTCCCAAGGCATTTCTAAAATTTTGCACGCCCTAATAATGAGATTGTTTCCCCAAAAAAAAAAAAGGGCACACCCACAGGGCGGCCCGGGGCTGGGATACATGCTTTTGCATTTTTTAAAGAAAAGGGTTAAAAAATTTTGCCATATTTAAAAAAACCGCAAAAAAAAGTATGTTGAGGGAATTCAAAGGGGCCAGAAAAAAACAACATTTAAATTAAGTAAAACGGCCCCAAAAAAAAACATTCTTTAAAGATTATACTTTAAAAATACTCTTTTAAAATAGCACCAGACCCCCTGTTTTGGAGTTTGGGCTCCCCGGGTTTTGTTACAGGGCATTTTCCCCGGGGGGTTAAAATAAAACTTCAGAGGGAATATTTTGGGAAACCCTGATTAAAATTTATCAGATTTAAGAGTATTAAACTGAACTTTAAAAAACCCTTTGAAAAGAACAGGGGGCCCCGCCCTTTTTCCCAAGATGGGTTTTCCCTTTGCCCCATAGCCCGACAAATAAAATTAAAAAAAAAATTTTCAGCACCTTTCAGCCAAAGGGAAAGCTGCATCCCGAGCGACTATTTGTGCTTTTTACGGAAAACTTTGCCCATGAGAATTAAAATTTTTTTATAAAACATTAAAATGTCTTTTGCAAAAAAGGGGGGGACAGGGTTTCAACATTTTAAATAGTTTTTATTTTACTTGAAAAATATAGAAAGTAGATTTCTTTAAAAAATTTTTTTGCTGTATTAAATTTTTGTTTTCTTTTTTGATCATTACTATCGGGGAAAAGACTTTTAACGTGGGCCAAAGTTTTGACTTTCTAACCCATGATTCCAAATTTAAAATTTGTTTACAAAAATCAAAAGTTTCATTTTTTTATTAACGGGTGGTTGGTGTTTTTAGGGAGTAACAAAAAATTTTGAACAAATTTTTTTTTCCAAATTTATGGAAAAATTAAAAAACCAAAAATAGCAGTACAAAATTTTTTTATTTTTTGTAGGGCCTTCCCGAACAAATTATTTTTACATCAAAAAAATAGCGGGGGATACGTTTACAGTTAGATTTTAAATGTCAAGGTTTTTGGAGTGTTTTATAATATATGTAAATTGGGAGCTTTTCAAAAGAATTTTTAAAAATGTTTTGGGTTAAATTTTGATCGTTCAATTTTTAACTTCTTTAAAATTTAAAAATTTTAAATTTCCCTTGAGAAATTCTTTTTTTTTTAAAACTTATTTTTCTATTGTTGTGTTTTTTTTTGAATTTATGAAAGGGAATTTGGGTTTTGAAATTTTTTCAAAGTTGTTTTAAAATTTAAAGATTTGTTCGGGGTTTTTTTTCTAAGATAAAAGCCTTTTTCCCGGATTATTTAAAGCAATTCAAAAAAAAAAACATTCGAATTTTTTTTTTTTTATTATTAAAAAATACCGTAAAAATTTTCGTCTTTATTTTTAAAACAAAATTTTCCAAAATTTTGTATATAGACGGGTATACAAAAACTGGAAAAAAAGTTTATCCCCTTTGGAAGCAAATTTAAACACAATAAAATTAAAGGTGAAATTTTTCCCCGGGCTCGGTTTTTAAATTTAGTCTGTACCCCTCGGGGTTTCTTGAATTAAATTGCAACAATCCCCTTCAAAATCCCCTGGCACCGGCCTTTTAAACCCGGGACTTCCCAAATTAAAAAGTGCATATTTAAACATGTTTTAAACGTTGCGTTCATTGAACGCCGCCTTTTCCCTTTTTTGATTTTTTTTTATCATAAATTTTTTCCGGGTTTGGGTGTATTTTTTTTTATTTTTAAAATTCTTGTTTTAAAGCTAATAAATTTTTACTATGTACAAAATTTTTGTTTGGGTTTTTTTTTTGTTTTCATTTTACGCCTTTTTTCCCAACAGTTAATTTTCCAGTCCTTTAGGGCGGGTAGTTTTCCTAACCCTCGTTTTCCTGGAGAGTTACAAACCCGTAATAACTACCCTTTCCTTTGCCCCTTTAAACTACTTTTTAAAACATCTCCCGGGGATCCCCAAACCCCCGCCAGAGGAAAGGTAAAATTTGGGGTTAGAAGTCATCGACCTCCTAAAACCCCTCGACCACGGAGGGGGGTACAATATTCAGTGTTTTTTAAAAAGGGTATTTGTGTCATCATTGTATCTTTTCCCGTCACAGCTAAGTATTTTTATGAAAGTCATTTGACGAAAAAGAGCATTTTTTTTCGAATACCAAAAAATGCCGAAGTTACTTTTTCTCTAATATTTATTTATTTTTAAACAATCCTTATGTACGGTATATTGTTTGTCAAACACATTGGGACGATATTACTTATCTTGTCAGAACCGTCACCTAAATAAAACGTAAAGTGTTATCATGTCGACGGGCTACTTCCATATAAGGGTCAGAAATCCTCCGAAGTTTGGCATGCCCGTTGTCATTAAAAAAAAAATAAGTGCAAAACGATTGTATTATTTCACAAAAAGTTCGTTTCACCGAAATGGTAAAAATGTTGTTAAAGTGACAAAATTTACAATAATGCTTCCTAGGGACTATTTAAAATTTTTGAAAATTTGTTGCTGATAATATGATACAAGTTTTAAATGTTTATATCGCATTTAGAGTTTTGGCAATGAAGTACTTTTTATGGTGGCGGTTCCATGTGGACACAACTCGATTAATTACCATTGAGAAAATTTTTTAACTGACAATATAACTGATGAAGTATTATAAAACAATTTTTTAATGACATACATTTTATAGCAATTTCCATATGTAAAGCATAAAATAACAGTTTAATTAACAAAGATAAATTGAAACTTAAGACAAGCGGGTTTAAATATTTTTAAGCATGAAGACTTGTCGACTATGCACAGCCACGTTTGAAACAAAGAGACTTCTCAAAATATGATAAACAAGATCAACAAGGAAAGGTGGCGTTCAATGAACGCAACCCTCAAGTCTCGTCTCGGTAAAGAACATTCCATGTTCGCAGTTATTTGTCCTCTTTGTGTACATAAGGAATTTCACTTCAAAAGAGTGTATGATCTAAAAATTTATTGCATGAAAACACATTCAGGTGAAGTTAAACAACTTGAGGAGGATGATTTCTCTGAAATCAATGGTTCTATCTGTTCTCTTAACACAATGGTTCTATCTGTTCTCTTAACCCTAAAGATTACGTGAAACATACAGCAAAAATCTTACAGTTGAGTAACACTGCTGTGAAATTTCGCACACTAATGTTAATGTGGGAAAAGCAGCGTGACGGGCATTAAAAGCAGGTCCAGCCAAGACAATCTAGACAGTTTGGGATACTGGAGAAACAGTCATTTAACATGCCGAATGAAATTGCTATTATAACCCTGAATCCACTTCTGAGGATATAACGATCCTCAATTTTTCCATAAAATTAATGGAAGCCCTCATGCTTGATATGTTGAATGTATTTGACAGATTAAGGGTGCATCTTACAAGTGATGTTAATGATGACAAAATGACAATGAGAGCACTAGCTAGGCGCATGGCAGAACTAAAATCTGTAAAAGGGTCATGATCATTTTTTATGTTAGTAATGCTCAATTATGTAATGAGTAAAAAAATAAAGTCTGTGGCAAGTTAAAAGTTTCACCGCAGCCTTATATCTAATATCTTTGTTATAGCAAACAGAAATGTTGAGTTTCTCCAAAACGAATTAAATTGGCATCTGATGTTTGTCACTGAATATGATAAACAAGATCAACAAGGAAAAGGCGGCGTTTAATGAACGCAAACCCCCATATGACCAGCAAACAAGAACCAGTGGCAAAGAGCCCAGGCGGACCCCCAAACAAAAACATGGCAGGGCAAAGACAGAGCACGGACAGGTTAATCATTAAATGATAAATAATTTGTAACTGATTAGGAAATTCAAAAGAAAAGAATAATAGGCCCACAAAGGGGAAGGGGACAGGAGACCGGGGGAAGGGGGGGGGGGGGGGGGTAATCAAAGAAATAAAAAACTAGAGGTAATTGGGAAGATACTTACCGTAGACGAGAAAACAACAAAGGGACACAAGCAAAAGTGTCACCAAAACAGTATTGACACAACATAGACATACATCTGAGGAACACAGAGGGGCGCCGCCTTTGAACGGTCCAGCAGCGATAATAATGACTGCTTGGGAGTTTAAACCGGGGAGTTTGAACCTTCCTTGCCTGAAGGTACTCATGCAATTATAAAGCAAATACATGTACTCAGCCTACAAGTACTAGTTCAGATGTTTCTCTTGCTTGTTCGAACCCGTCTGTCCGAGCTACTTGTATTGTATCGCATATGACAACTTTGATGGACAGTAACGTCCCTGAACAGTCCAGTACTACTACCACAGTTCTAATTGCTATACCAAAGGCTCCTTTGCCACCACCTGGACTTGCAACAGCAAAACCCTGTCCAGTTTTGAGTTCCGCAGATACCATTTCTGCAACGATTCCCAAAGCTACATCTCAGACCTCACTGAGCTATCGAGCAAATAAGTTGTTCCGCATTAGTGCCATGCCTGTGTTTCCGCCAGCACGGAGGGAATGGTCTGCAGATGAGTTAATCACTATCATTGAAAATGATATTAAATTCACATGGCCACCCAAGGACTGTGCAACAATTCCCAAAGCTACATCTCGGACCTCACTGAGTTATCGCGCAAATAAGTTTTCCGCATTAGTGCCATGCCTGTGTTTCCCCCAGCACGGAGGGAATGGTCTGCAGATGAGGTAATCACTATCATTAAAAATGATATTAAATTCACATGGCCACCCAAGGACTGGAAAAGTCTATGTCCTGACAACAAACTTTTGCAGTTTGAATTCAGTGTTTTTGCTATTCTGAAACAGAGAAGTGTCACAGCTAAGTCAAGGTCATACACCCATGATTTGTTTAGCTTTTTGTTTCTTCCCGGAACAGCCTCTCATGTTGAAAAGGGTGACACTTCCCATAACTTTCGTTTCTGTGTTTATGAAAAACTGAGGCAAATTGCAACAGACAAGGAAAGTCTTGTTGACAAATATGAAAAACAAGATCAACAAGGAAAACAAAGTTGAGACTGACAAGTGGTTGTCAATGATAGAGTGTGGTAGTATGTTATGGGACACAGTCAATGACAAACTTTTGAAAATATGCGAAAAGGTTCCTGTACTCAGAATTTTATCTTTGATTTAAAGATTAAATAAAACTTAAGTTTTGAAAAATAGTCTGGTAAATGGGCAACTAATTACAATTTTTGTGTATTATAAATGCATTGCATGTACAGGTTGTGTCATAAGAAATTGCCTAATCATATAGCTTAACACTTGAAATACAGGTTGTGTCATAGATTGTTGCCTACTTTTAAAATTTATCATTTATGGTACTGCCATGCGAAGTTGACTAATCCAACATTATTTATAAAGTTGTTACATATATGAAAGATGTTGCTGTATTTAAAATCTATATATTTTATCTGAAAATCTGAAAATATAAATGCATTGACTGATGTGTTTCCATACTTTTGAATTTTAAGATTGAAGGAGGCTATTTATTACTATTATTAGCACAATGACAGTAAAAAATTTAAGAGAATTTTTAAAGCTGATGATATTTAAAGTGATGATAAACTTTCCTTAGTTTATGAAATTATAAACATTTGTTACTTGTTAAATGTAACTGTTATATGTTGTTAAAATTTGAGACTTCGGACAATTTTTTTTTAAGTAGGGGAGTGTGTAAGAAAATACAGATTGCCATGCCTTTGCTTGTATAAATCGTTGCAGAGTTCATGAAATTCTTAAACATGTAGGCATTTACCTTGTTTACTGTCAGTCTTTAAGAAATATCCTAAAGTATCACTTACTATGTGACTTAATCTCATGTATTTAATGATTTTCTCGTTACATTTACAAACATTCATGGTAGAGTCTGACATTTTTGTTGTTGTTGTTGTTGTTGTAGTTGGTGACTGCGATTTTTACGTTTATGTGATAATTACTAATTATAGGACTGTTTAATACCTTAATATTGTTTTGTCTCAGAATCACTTCACAATCACTTGAAATTATGAATTATTGTTATATTTTACGATTTTACTTTTGAATAGCAAAGCTCCATTTCGAGCGTCTGTAACTCAGCCACCGTTCAGTAATCTATTTCGATGATTATATGAAGATCTGCCACTTTTTTGTCATAGTGTTGTATATCAAAATGATTGTTATTTTACCAAGAATTGTATTTTATAAGTTTTACATGTATATTACTTATTGTTGATGAGTAAAAGTCCTTTTATCATGAGTGGAGTCTCAGAAAATGACGGTAGCTTGTAATTCCCTGCCGTTTACCGTTCATCGATTTCATTGGCTAACGGTCACCGGACAGTAATTCATTGGTTAAAAGGGTCACACCCCTCTTTCTGAGACTCCATCCATTGGTTGTTTTAGATCACGAGTACACAGAACAAAGCTAATAAAACGGGCGGCGACCAGTAAAATTCAGTTGCGTACGGTTCTTTGACCGGCAATATATGAAAAGTCAAAACAGTATTTATACTTGATAGTATAAAGTAAGTCCGTCTAATCATCCGTCCATTATATCTGTTTTATTAGTATTCGAGTTGTGTCCACTGGTATTAGTATCGGAAAAGAATCTATTGACAATAATCCGTTAATAAATTATCGTCTGCAACAGTATTATGTTAAGATTTATATAGATGCCGAACGTTATTTATAATTATTAGACAACATCTTCGTATAATAATAGATTTTTATGAACTTTTGAAACAATAAAACTGTTGTTAACTTTAAAACTCTTCTCGGTAATTCTGAATCCCGCCGGCTATTACAATATGTATCACTAATAACCAGGAACAAAACTATGGAAGATACCATTGAAAGACCCCCCCCCCCCCCCCCCTCCGAAATAAAAAAACATGCATGTTTATTGAAAAACTGTATTTTATGAATATGTAAAAATGTTTTTTTCCGTCGGCTTAAAATCTAATCATTCTAGTATTTCATTTCCCATCTTAACACTGAAATTGTAAATCTCATATAATATTGTTAAAAAAAACTGGCTTAAGATAAATGTAAGTCACTAAATCCTTGTATATTGGAGCCTGAGTTTCCTGTTATTTAAAACACTATATGCCTTTAGGCAATTTCTCAACATGTTGTCGACTCGAGGTCATGCAGACGCTTTTCATACATTACTCTTGAGCAGTACAGAGGGACCTTAAGCGTCTACATAATTCTGTAAATTAGCATAAGACCTCTTAAATTAGTAGATTGAAATATGTATACTAGTAAATTAGAAATAGGAGTGTAGAACAAAAGCCCTCCCGTCCAAAAATGACAGGCGGACAAAAGCTCTCACGCATTCTCAATACCATTTACAAAATAGATAAAAATGCTTTCCGCGGAGTATATTTGTCTTATTATGTGAGATATTTTTTATTCAAAGCATCTGTTCCCTCAATCATGTTCCGCTATGGTTAAAACAAAACAAAAAAGTGGTTAAAGGCAATGATTTATAAAAATATTTATCGCACAATTGTGAAAAATGAAACGTACGTGACTGTCTCTGTAAGAAAAATTAATTTTAATCTTTTCCAGTTTTAACTTGCCTTTAATAAAGTATTTTCTCTGTGTTTTTTCATATCTTATAATGTCTCAGCGTGAATTTAACAGTGGGCCATAATGAAAACTAAGATAAAAACATTAACAAAATAGCTGTTACTTCCTTTCCACTGATTCATGCCTTCTAGAGTCTGTGTTCTTAAGCAGAATAGAAAATATTTTGAAAAGATTAAAATCTTTTTTATTTTTACGTTTTCTAGCAGATATTAGGTCATATTGGCAGAAAAAAATGTAGTTTTTGAGTGGTATATACAGATGCAGCTTTTGGTGGATGATTTACGGAAAAGACGAAAACGTAATTTTTACTGTGAAACGTACGTTACTGATGCTACAAGAAATTATGAAAATGTAAACAGGAAGAGTTGTGCTAAATAATTAAAGCTTCCTATAATAAGGAATTATAATTTGAGAAAATATAATTATTGCTCAATACTGTGTTCAGATCTGCGTTTAAATGTGGTCAGAAATGTACGTTACCGAAACGTACGTTACTGCAATGTAAAAACTATTCACTACTCTTGAAATAAACAACTTCCGGTGAGAAAGTTAATATGGCGGGATGATTTGAGTACATCAAAATCTAAAACAAATATTGGATTGTGTCGCTTTTGATAAAACTCAAGGTAAATTTATGTTTGATATATGGGTATCACAACATATATTAGAAAAACATTTTATGTATATCGATGTATAATTACTGAAAACATTTTGCTGGATTATGATATGCAATAGCATGTATTTTCGCGATGTAAACCAACAGAAGTAGTGGACAGTTTATTTCTTCTTAAAAGTACCATGAAATGTACGTTACTTTTGGTAACGTACGTTTCAAATCCAGCATGAGTAATTTCAATGAAGAATAAATCCTGATTTTTTTAAAAAGTATTGTATAAATATATTGTTACGTAATAAGAAATAAATAAAGGTTGATTAGAGGTGAAAATGAATTCAAGATAAATGTTTTTGCATTAGTTAAATAAGAATTTTATTAACTTATTTTTTTCTCATCTACTATTGATTTGGTAAGTATGGTAAGTTGTTGCATAATTGGCAAAGTTGTAATAATATTGATAACTTTTAATCTGTTTGTAGCATTTGCATACTAAAATGCGCATTGTGTTTAAACTGCAATATTTTCCAAAACGTTGATTATTCACTTACAGTATTGTTAACAACAAGTAACGTACGTTTCAATTTTAGTAACGTACATTTCAGATGCCGAAATCAAGAGCTGAAATTCAGAAAGCCTACAGGGAGAGAAAAAAACAGAAAGAAGGTGAAAGTTATCTTCGGAAAGAGCGACGTCGAAGAATGACTTACTACATAAATGCAAAATACTTGACAAACAAAGAGAAAGACGAAAGAAATGAGAAATCAAAGTTAAGGGTACAGAAATGCAGACGATTGAAAAAGAAAGCGACAGAGCGTCAAGTTAATGATGAAAGTTTTAATGATGAAGGCAATACCAGTGGATATGACAGCATTAGCGCAAATGAAAGTAACAGCGGGTTGGTTGTCAGAATGAATTTTAACAGGAACAAGCGCTCAAATGGACCAAGGCAACGAAATGCAAAGGCACTCTCAAAAGCTTATAGAGAAATACAAACACTGAAAATGAAAAATGCCAATTTAGAGAAAAAGTACAAAACAGCTACACGGAATGTTAACAGATTAAGAAAACAGGTAAAGGCTCGTGGAAATAATAAAACAGGCAGCTCAGAAGTCAGTGAAACATGTTGCTCAGTTCCGGGAACACCTAGAAGTCAAACAAAATTTTTATTGAAAAAAGTTAAGTTAACACCAAAGCATGCCAAAATGGTCCGTAAAGAGCTTGTGTATGGAAAAGCTTTATTAAATGAATTGCAAAGATCAACATCAAAAGCAAGAAGCAAAACAAATAGATCATTAGCTTCGGTCATATCCGGTAGCATAATAAAGAAATACAGAGGTATCGAGTGGTTAAATAAGCAAACGGGTATAAGCAGACACTTACTCACGAGCAGTAAAAATAAACTATGCCAAAGATTCACGCGCAAAAGACAGCAAGTAAGATATGCTCCAAAAGTGATATCCTTCTTTGAAAGAGACGACAACAGTAGGGCACAACCTGGAAAAGCGGATGTAATTAAAACTGGTAGTGAAAAACGTCAAAGCCGAGTATTAACAGACTACTTGAACAATTTATATCAGAAATATAAGTCTGAAAATCCTGACGATCAATTGTCTCTAGCAACATTTTGCAGAATACGACCGAAGCATATTCAGACAACTTCTTTTATAAGCAGATCTTGTTGTCTATGTACGAGGCATCAAAACATGGCGTTAATGATAAAGGCCCTCAGGCGGGAGGGACTTGCTATTTCACAGAATCCCGAAACATACATAAAAAGTGAAATCGCAATGCAAGAAATTTCTGAAAAGGTTCCAAGTTACATAAAAGTAGGTCAGTGGCAGCGCGTTAAAGTAGATGAAAATGGCAAAACAAAAAGTGTAATGAGAATAGTCGAAGTTACTATAGAGAAAGAAAAATTTATCTCAAAATTAGAGAGTGACACAGCAGAGTTCAAAGACCACGTATTTCGTGTTTACAAACAGTACGAACAGATGAGAACTTTGAAAGAGAATTTATCCGAACATGACATGATACTTTACATGGATTTTGCTGAAAATTACAGTTGTAAAAGTATCGATGAAATCCAGAGTGCTTACTGGAATAAAACGGGAGTTACTTTGCATCCCGTAGTGGTCTACTTTAAACGTGAAAAGCAGCTTCAGCACAAAAGTTTTGTATTTATATCAGATGAACAGTCACATTCATCATCAACAGTGATAACAATCTTGACGAAATTGATTCCGAAATTAAGAGAAATAGATCAGAATGTACAGGCATTGCATTACTGGACGGATGGACCTACAAGCCAATACCGGAATAAAACTATGTTTAACATTGTTGCCAATCATCAAGAGAAATTTGGGGTTAAGGCTCGCTGGAATTTTTTTGAAAGCGGACATGGTAAAGGGCCATGTGATGGTCTCGGGGGCCTTACAAAGCGATTAGCCGATGAAGCAGTAAACAGCGGAAAGGTTACTATACAAGATGCAGAAGAGTTCTTCAAATGGGCCGAAAAGTCATCGTTTAAGTCTGTTGAATTTATTTATGTTTCAAGTCAAGAATGTCAAAAGAAAGCCGAAGAGCTTAAAACACCTGTACTAAAGCCTATAAAAGGTACATTTAAGCTACACGCAGTTGTAGGTTTAGGGAATTCCACCATTGCTACCCGGAATGTAAGTTGTTACTGTAAACTTTGCATTGAGGGAGGGATATGCGATTCCTGGTCTAAAGAACAGATTCTTCCATCAACGTCAAATAATGAAAACGAGGTTGCGAAAACAACCGGAAGTATGATCTTTGCGAACCAAAGCGCCGCACAAACCATCACAAAATACGTAGAAGGTAGCTTTATAGCAGCTATTTACCGTAATGTATGGTACATAGGTAAAGTTCTGACAGTTGACAATGATGACGATGACGTTGAAGTAACATTCATGAAAAAATGTCGAAGGATGTTTCAGTGGCCAACGGACGAAGATATAATCTGGGTGCAAACACGCGATGTCCTTTGCAAAATTGACCCCCCTGTTCCGTCTGGCAAAAGCGGCAGGATGTTGAAAATTGACCAGGCTGACTGGGATCGCATTGAAACGGCATACAGTCTATGGTTAGCCAATGCTAAGAAGTTGAAACATTCTTGCTGATTTTCTCAGTTAACATGTGTTAACAATGTTTCATATAAAGTAAAAATGTTTCATATAACGGAAACAATTTTCACATATAGAAAAAATGTTTCATATAACGGAAACAATGTTTCATGAATAGTAAAAATGTTTCATATAACGGAAACAATGTTTCATATAAAGTGTACTTCGTATGCAGAATATCGCACTATTTTGAAAAGCAAATATCAATCATCTCAAGTATAGTTTTAAATTGTCTAAAACATTTAGTTTTAGTTTTAGTTTGGTTTCAGGATATGATTTTGTTAATGTCTTCATACTTTCGACAAATTATCTAGAAATGTACGTTACCAACAAACTTGCACTTAAAATTGAAATCTGTTTAAGTACAATTTATATATAGATATATATAAATATAATAAAAGTACAATATATATATATATAATATCATATATAATAAAAATATTAGCAAATTTTATCAATTGCAGCATAATGGGGGTCAAAACATATCTTCACATCGCTGCAAATTATCTTCATAATTACCAATGAACAAACTGCATTTTAGGATGATCACATGACTTTTTAAAATTGTTTTGTTGTTTACATTTTTGCTGTTGAATAGATGAATAAAAAATAGTAAAAAAAGATGTTTATAATGTTAAAAATACTTATTTCAATACTTTTTTACGTTACAACACCGATGTCAAAAAAACTGAAATGTACGTTACGAATGAAAGTTTACGATAGTATTACATAAACTCGTCGGTAAACAAGTCTTTTAGAAATGCTACAGATATATATTTTTAAGCATTTTAACGTATAATGTCAAACGCACATAATACTGTAGTAAAACGTACTAAACAGAAACATCAGTTAGAATACCGCCTGTTCTTATCTGTGTGTGTACAGACATTGCCTCACTCTGACTTTACGTTATTGATTTTTTGTAGTTAGTCGTTCAAATTTGTAGAAAAAGGATAAATGCCAAACAAATAAGTTTTAGTTTTCTAGTTCTTGCGTTCTTGTTTGATTTTTTTTTAATGAATTCATTGTTGTTGTTTTTTGGATAAAAATGAAACGTACGTTACAAAATTAGTACCTTACTATAAAGACCTATATAGTTAAAAAATTAATAACTACATGCATGTTTTTGGTTGTAATAAGAAGTTTATATGTATTATAAATGACCGATAACATTCTAATGATGAAATTGTTTTTAGTGATAAATCTGTAAAGAACTACCAAGTATGTATTTGAATAATGAAATATGGATCATTCATCTGTCAAATTTGGTATTATTTGAACATCCATAAATATGTGAATAAATTGGTATGATTTAAAAAAAAAGTGTTTGTCTCATTATTACATCTCTTTATAAGTGTTTTATGTAAAAAAACTTGACTGTATGCATAAAAACTTACAGATTATGAGCTGTTAACTGAAAGGACACTCAAAATAACGTACATTTCTCGGCCTATTATTGAAACAATGACCTTATCTATTAAATATAAGGCTGAGAGAATATGGTTCATATCTTGTTTGCAATATTTTGAACTTATGCCCAGGAGATGTTCTTTGTACATAATCAAACAACATTTTCATGATTTGCGAACATTATTTTTTTCACTTCTTGTGATTCAATAATTGTAAATGGTATTGAGAATGCGTGTCTGCCGTTAAAATGACTAGGCAGACAAAGCCTCCCCCCCCCCGTGAAATTATCAGGGCGGACAAAAGCCTACCCGCAGCAAATACATAAATGTACGTTGAATAGTTTGTGTTTTCTTTTCAATGCACTCAACATATTAAAAATTGTTATCATGAATAATTTCGTTTTCCATTGTCATAAGCGTGTTTGTTTGAGCTTGAGCACTTTCCTGACATGCATCTGCTGAGTAAAAAGTGCTAAAATCTATAAGTGCATAATTATTCACGTAAATATAAAAGGATAACGCCCATGTGAAGTTAAGATTGATAGACTAATAAATGATGACTATAAATTAAAATAACTGAAATTCTAAAAAGTCCTAGACATTTATGATGTGCCTTTTAATGAGTCAATTACTTTTAAAATTGACTATGTTTTAAAGCAGGTTGTTTATGTTATACATTATCAAGGTTTTTCTTTTCTATAGCAAGCATGACCATTTAAAAGCATATTCATGTCTAGAAAATTATTTTATATTAGTTATACTCAGTAAACAATACGTTGATTTTCTACGACTTTTGCAATGATAAAATGTAATTTCAACACAAATTTAATAAAGCCTGAAACTTTGTGAAAAATATAGGACACTTCCATTTCAAAATGTGCACCTAAAATGCACCAGAAGCCACCATTGATCATGTAAATTTCTTTTTCTTTTTTAGTCTCTATCTTTATTCTTTCTTTTTTTCTATATTCGTCAATCATTGAATGTCAATGTTTGGCATTACCGTGCATTTATCATTTATATTAATGTATGCAATGACCAAATGTTTACCCTTACAAGCATTGATGTTTTCGTTTGCTCTTTAATGTTTTTTTATAATCCCATAACTATATGAGATTTAGTTATGCTGTTTGCGAATTAAATGGCCCAATTTGGTTATAGTGGTGCGTAAAATATTCAACTTAACAGATAAAAGGTTCCCTTTAATGAGTTACTCCTTATATCCTGTTGTGTAAATATCGTTTTGCGAAATATCACATTGCCTATCCCTATTTACAATTCGTTTCCGCTATAAAGTGATAACCTAAGATCATGCTATTTTATTATTTATCTGTTTTTATTACCCCCATCCTTGTCAGTAGATTATATAAATACCGCCATGATTCATATATGTATTTTCATGTTGTTGTTGTTGTTGATTGTCCGGTAGAGATTTCCGTCGCACCAACATGATATAAACCATATGACGACTTTCCAGTTTTAATGATGGTAGAATACCTCAGGTGGCCTATTGTGCCTTCTTTGAGACACAAACGGGCACTTGAGTAGAGCCACAGACGTTCTGTAACAAGTTGTATTAAAACATTGCAAGTAACTGAGCTCTTGTCACATTATCAAAATAAGAGATTATCGGGCAAGGTACAGTAGGGTGAACGTTTCGGATGTCTAAAATAGCGCTTTTTGTGCGTGCGTTTTTCGTATATAGTGCGTGCGTTGCAACGTGCGTTTGATAAAACGCTTTCTCAATCGAGCGTTTAACGTTTACCGTTTTTCGTGTATCGTTTAAATTACAATAACAATCTATTACCAGTATTATAATTATTTTTTACTAAAAAAAGGATGAGACATTTATTGATAGTTTTATTATTTATACATGTATAGTGAAAGGGGCGTCCGTGACCGAGTGGGTAAGGTCGTTGACTTCAAACCACTTGCCCCTCACCGCTGTGGGTTCGAATCACGACAGGGACTTTGGATTCTTTCATGTGAGGAAGCTATCCAGCTTGCTTACGGAACGTCGGTTGTTCTTCTCAGGTGCTCGTTTTTGCCTGAAATAATGCACGGAAGAGCACCTGAGGTCTTCCTCCACCAGTAAAGCTGGAACGTCGTGATATGACCTATACTGTGTTGATGTGATGTAAAACCCAAAATGTATAGTGAAAACTTTACTAATACATTTTACTATTTCTATATTTTTTACAAATAAAAAAGGCAAGCCTTTTTCTAGATAAGAAAATTCTATGGTGACTAATTTGTGCCATGTTGTACTTTTGCTTCGCTAGGCAACAGGCAAAAACACGAAAATAACACTATAGTCTGTCCCATTGAAAATGGAAATGAACTTTTTCCTGGTATGAATTAAGAAAACGAGATTGAATAAAAATTAAACTATTTTTGTAAACTAATAAAAAGTCACCCTCGAGATTTTTCAGGATTTTACTCTAAAATGTCTACTTTTCTTGTGAAAGCAAATTTTGATTTCCCTATGGAAAATATTTGTTGTTTATTTTCCGTAGCCATTGATTGCCGAAGTACTCTTCATTTGAAGATGAACGGGAGATAGCACGTGTCATGTTTCCAAAATATACATGAGGTTCTCGGGGTCGTTTCATAATTATTTTACAAAGCTGGATCGACATAGACTACAAGATGTAACTTTAGTTGCAATGCATGATGTTAAACTTTAAAAAAATGAACAATAAGCAACAAGAACACCGAGTCACATGAACTGCACTTACTTTTAAGCTGAATAAAATCCCTATGAAATTCGAAATACTCAAATAGATCTTTATAAACGTCACAACAAATTCGCATTCTGAAGATTCATTCTTTGCCAGTTTCTATCCAGTTCCGTAGATCTTCATAACTCCTAAATGTCATGACCCCTACACTAATGATGATCCAGATTTTTTAAAACTGTTAATCCGTCTCATTATTAGCACATTGTTCAATTTGTGGAGTTATATCTGGGTTAGGAAATGAAATATGTACATGAAACATATCATAATTCAGTATGTTCCAAATCCATAATTCAAGAACGGCCCATCAATTTTAGTTGTGAACATCACAATGTTTATAACTCTTGAAAATGGATTCCTGACGAAAACACTTTACAACGTCAACAACAATTTACGAAATGTATGACGTAACAAAAATGCCTCGCGCTTTTTATGGATGATTCCGGGTGCGGCATTGACAGAGGGCGGTAAGGCATATGTAACCTCATACATATAATTTTAAGCCTTGAGATAAATTTGTCTTGATGGTATTTAAGATAATTTTTGTATACCCAGATTTTGCAACTTAACTGTTAAAATTACACCTTCAATTCATATATTAACAATAAAACTTTTGATAACATTTGAATAATTTTAAACAGACTTACTGACAGTACAATACTTCTTCCATTAATTCACATATAACCTTCGTTTTTATTAAATATGCTTTTAAACTATTTTATATATTTCTCAGAAATGATTTCCCTACATATTATCTCGTTATTCAGGACGTCAGTAAATCCTACTCATTTAGCTATAAAATATACAATACGCGGTATTTTTCTCCCGCGAAAAATATGCTATTGTTTTTTTTTTTTTTTCACTGAATATTTTCAAATTTTAGGAAGGCTAAAATTATTGAGGACGTCGCTCGGTGTTTCTCTTTGACTCGATCTCCCCTTCATATTAACATAATGATGATATGTAACACTTTGAATCTACAAAAAAAAAGAAAGAAAGAAAAACACTTATTGTCGCTTATTGAATGCTCCAATTTAAACATATTCTTAATAATATCAAATCACTGCTAATATTTCTGGACATTTTGTTAAATAGTGGGACAGAAAGTTAAATCTGTATTTACGAGCTTAAAGTGCATAGGTCTACGTTTGATTTCTCAAACTAGAAAGCATGACATTATATTCTTATTATTTACATTTTCCTCGAACGCGAGTTTTTTTTATAGTGAATCAGTTCTCCTTTTTATATATTTCTTGTCAGATTTGCATGATAATGTAGTATTTGTTGGCGATTTCTTGTGAAAGTTGAAACCTACGGAAAGTTTAAGCGCACGAACATCGCACCCGAAATAAGAAGGGTAACATATTTTTGTATCCCATCGAACCTGGTCAATTTAATTATTTTTGAATAGACGAGATACATGCTAATGGACAGAACTCGGACAACTACAGAATTATGTAAATTAAACATTAATTAGCTAAGAACCATTTTTATAGTCTTCTAGAGCTCTAGTGTTCCCGTTCTCCTACGACGCGTTGCTGTATTCAAGATACGCGCTTGATTGAAAAAGCTATCTAATCAAATCACTTCATTGGTCTTTTTCTCTTTAAAAGAAGATAAAATACGGCAGTGTATTATGGTAATTATATAAATCTTTGTGTGGTAGAATTTATATTTAGCGGTTACTTATGTTTTCACTTCAAAGATTTTGATTATTTTAAATAATGGTTTGCTAGTAAAATTGCCTTTTTGACACCAACTTTGTTATCATTTTTTATTTTAATGATAACATTTAGCTATTGATTAGTAAGTAAAAAAGAATAATCAAATTTTTATAATTACCGAGTATATTTCATGCTTATTGTGAGACGAAACCTAAATGACATCTATATGGGCGCCGCCATTTTGAAATGGACGTCACGTCAGGTTACAACGTAAGTCAACGGGGAAAAAACTATTATTTTAACATTCTGACTATATTTTTGAATTTATGAAAAAAATGAAAAACATGCCTAGAGATATTGACGTCAGGGTTAACATGATATTAATTTAAATGATTTTACTATTATATTAAATAAAAAATGGAATATTCAAATTTGATGGGACAGACTATAAGTAGTTTCGTTGCCCATGACACTTTGTTGGTTTTCAATGTCTGTGTAAAAATAACGATAAACATGTATATAAAAAATTGATATTTTAATCTGGTCCGATACATCCAATACAAAACTATAAAGTGTCTAAAGGTTTGGTCCGATGTGTCCAATGTATGCGCCGATGTGTCCAAATATCTGGTTCGAAATGTCCAATAAACTGTTTGAAGTGTCAAAAATCTGGTTCGACGTGTCAGGTAGGAAATGTCTATTGTCCTGAATGCCCCATTACCAAGTCAGCCATCATAAAAATAAGTGCACAAATTTATTCAAGAGTGCAAGCAAACACCTACTCTATTAGAAGTCTGTAATAGGATTGACTCTGCCCGGGATCTGGATCTTGAAACCCGAGTGTCCCTCCATAACATACATGTAAATAAGACATAAATAAAATCATTAAGTAAAGCTGTTCCAAATTTAGACATTTAATCACAACAGGTCTAAGCCATATATATAAATATATATATTTCACTTAAGTCCATATTCAAAAAATAAAATTTAAATGAGTACCCAACAGGATAGTATAAATTTAGTAAATTATATACATCATTAAATTCAATTAATTTTAGTCATAATATCAATAATAGGTAACTGTACATCAAATATTGCAATCATACTCACTCCAAATAAAAACATGACCATTTAAGATTAGAAATAACCCTGCAAACGAGCTTAGATGTTTACCTCCATCCAAATGGGCAAATAAATGTTGTTTTATCTGACCTTTAAAACAAAAAGTCCTAAACTGAAAATTCAAATCCTTGGCCATGTTTTTATCCAAACAGGCATTTGATTCATAAATAATGGATCTAGAAGAATCATCGTCCACTGGATGAGGAAGTACAGATGAAATAATAATACGAATCCCAGGGGCACGAGAACGCAAATAATTGATAAGATCTGCAAATGCGCTAGACATACAGGCAACACTGTGACCTTTTGCAACATTATTAGTACCAACATGTACTATTATAAAACTAAATGCAGATAAATTAATTGTAGACAATTGATGTTGTAACCTTGTAATTAAAATCCATAGGAAGGCACTCAACTGCACTCTCTCTACCAATAGCAGATGCTTTCCTATGGAATCCCCTACAATACTACCACAGCGAGTTTCTGAAAAACATATAAAAAATTAAATATACATGTTCAAAAGTATTTAACATATATACCAATATAAAAGTAAAATGAAATCATTTTATAATACTATTTCTACTGGTAATTTCACACCATATCTTACCCAGTGAGTCTAACCATCACACCGAAAGTAAAACTCCTTCCCGTTTGAGGCGAAGGATAGAAGATAAGAAGATAACAGAAAAACTAAATACTTACTTAATCTATTCCTATTATAAACTCTTAGAAATTAATTTAGATACAGTAATGTTATCTGTAAATTCTTTATATGCATCTGAACGTCAATTACCCGTGAGCTGTATAAGATCAGAAGAAAGACCTGACCTAAACGCAAAGGCAGTCATACCTCTTCATAAGGAATGAGTTGATTTAAACCTATTTGAGAAATTTTATTTTTATAACAGTTTCAATATAAGGATAAAAAACTGTTTTTTTTTCGGATTTAAACAGACCACTAGAATTTAACCAACAAATCAAATTCTGTTAATGTAACATCTTTTGAAAGTAAAAATTTTGGATTAACCGTATCTTTTTAAACTGTTGGCACTTAATTTGATTTCATAGCCAGAAGAAAAAGGGCAAACAAAAAAAACACTAAAAAAACCACGTCCATACAATTAGACAAATCAAACATATCAAAACTTTTAACAATAAACAAATGTAATCGGTTCAGCCTTTTTAACATGATGCATTTTTTCTTAAGCTAAACCTTTTAGAAAAATTGTTGATATTATCTGTACCATAACCTTAAAGCTACATTAAATAAATATGTAAAAAAAATTTGCCGTCGGCCTAAAAATCAAACATTGTACAGTTTCATTAACCTGTTTAACAGTATTGTTGTACATCTCATCAAAAAATGTTCATAAATTAGGATTTTAAACGGAAAACCCCATGGTAACACTAAAGTTCGTATACGAATTTTAACATGCAAATGAAGGCTATATAATCAGCTCGTGTATGCGCTACGTCACAGTTTTATAGTTGCTATCCGGAGCACAGCAAATATGATATTTTCTTGTGCAAACACACTTTAACGGTTTCAACTTCACGGTGCAAAGTAGTCATCTCGTAAAAAGATTAAATTTGTATGAAAACATCCGTTACAATGCGGAAATATACCGTTAAATTAGGACTGATACTTATAGTCATGTTTGTTGATTCAAGATTGATGTACGGATGATCCGAAGGCGGAGTTTCTCATGCAAACAGAAATTGTACATCCCATTTCGCCACAATGAGGTTACCCATTTTTATGCTAATAAAACTCATTTTGGTTGTCTGGACACCAAAATAAGACCTGGAGTCGATATAAAACCCAATTTATTAATGAAATGTCGCTATTTATTTTTTATGAAATTTATTTAATGTAGCTTTAAATTGAGTGAAAGGTTTTAACACCACTAATATAACTTCAAATTGACTCTACTGATTTAAAAGTCCTTCCCAAAAATTGAGTATATAATTTTAATGTCTTCGTAGAGGCAGGTAAATACCGCAAAGTAAAGTAGAGACAAAACAATAGAAAGGATTCTGCGTGAATTCGTAGATTTCTTCTAGAACCTTTAGCAGAAGCCTTTCTATTTTTAGAACCAAGATCATATTCCAATTGCATAAACTGATCCACTGTAACATAATATGTATATATAAAATTTAGCTTATATACAAATGTATAAAATTACCAAGACTTCCATAATTTAAAACCCCCAGCTTGTACCTTAGACTGAAGCAATTATAAACGTTCTGTCAAAAAACAGAATTTTTCTTTAAACATTTCATCACTATCCCACCTAGATAGATACTCAGCTAATCTGTTCTCTTCAGAAAACAAATGTTCTGCTCTTAATTCAAATTGTTTGAAGCCGCAATAAAACAGATTCATCTTGACCAATCCTGCAAGAAAGGACACCTAGCCCTGCCTGAATTTAAAACTATACAAACTGACATATTATCACATAAAACTTTGATTTTCATATTCTTAAAATGGTTACTCTATAAATGTAAACATACTACCAAGGTTAGCAACGCCTGCAATGCTCGAACATGCAACTTCTGGTTAAAAATGAACTGAGTAAATTTAGAATGAAAATATATGACATTCCAAAAACTTCTACAACCATTGAGACGACTATCTGCAGTAAAAATTCCACCAGCCTCACTCCAGGTACCTAATGACATAAAAAAAAACACCATTATATAATGATAAAAAGGAATTATACTATGTAAGATCTTTTTTAACTTGTGACGGAATTTCAATACCAAGCAAAGGATGCGTCCTGTCAACGTTGCCACAGTGAGGTGCACAGTTTTGACAGGGGCAATGACTATTCCAAAAGAGGTTGACATGTTTTATGTTTTGTAGAGGCGGGTCTGATAAATAGCTGACTTTCACTCATTTCTGATGATTTTATCTTATTGAAATACAAATTGATATCAAAAATCTCTGTAAATTACTAGGAAACTTTATTTATTCAATTATTTAACGGTTTCTTACATCTTTATTGCGTATGGACGATTTATGTGTTTCCATTTAGATGGATTTTTATACATGTTCGTAACAAGTGATTGAACATTCATTTATCAGGCCTAGCATCAAAGGTAAATACAATTCATTTGATAATGATGCCATGATATATATATGCAAACCTTAAAAGCTAAATGTAGATTTACTACTTCTTCATTAAGATCTGATAATTCATGACTTTTACAAATATCAGCTATTATTTTCAGAGTTGAATTATATAATGTAAAGACCGTTTTATTTACTATCAACGTGCTTGTTTCGAATAATTACATTGGTGATATCTTTGAGCATTTACATCACTGCAAGATTAAAGAGTATTACGCTGTTCTTTATAGACTGAATTAATTATGAAATCCAAGTTTAAGTTTCAACAGATAACATATAATATG
Organism: Ruditapes philippinarum; assembly: GCF_026571515.1. Classification (NCBI taxonomy): domain Eukaryota; kingdom Metazoa; phylum Mollusca; class Bivalvia; order Venerida; family Veneridae; genus Ruditapes; species Ruditapes philippinarum. The sequence continues at coordinate 27,295 of NW_026853875.1, forward strand.
CATCATATATAATGTGACAAAATGTATGGTATTTTGAAATTTTATGTTATATTCTACAGTAAAACAAATGTAAAACATTGTAGGGTCGTATGGTATTGCACTAAGATAACATGTAAAAGTAGTCGTTGGACAGAAAGACTACTTTTAAAAGGGAATAATTGTATAAATTGACCAACGTTTCTGTTAAATTTCTAACGACACTTGTTGGACTCACAAAGCAAAACCAAAACGAAAAGGCAAACGATAATAAACAATATATCTATTTAAACGCATGGTATTTCTTTTAAAACTACTATTCTACAGGTATTGTGTATAAAAAAACAGCTGCCATTCTATAGTGTATTACAACAACTACATTTCTTGAAGCTTCAAAAAGAAATCATGGTACGACTGTTGAATGAATATATTGCCTCCATGGACACGTTTTATTTACAAGTCAAATGTGCTAATTTTGCAATTTTATTGCAATTTTATTATAATGTATCTAACTATACTATCTACAGCAAAATCAGAATCATTCATTGCAGTGTAACACATAATCATAACTAAGTTCAAATTGAGTTACAAGTTCCCTTTATGGCAGGAACATCTATATAAAAACAGCTTTCTGAAAAAACAAAAACACATTCACATGGAATCTTTGTCCATTTGTGTATATATGCTAAAATAATATTCCATGATTTTTACATTATGTTAAAACCAAATCAAGTTACCTCAAAGTTTAAAAAACTTCATTTCATATAAATACTTTTGACATTTTCCGTTAGACTTAACAACAAGTCTGAATACACAGGATACTATCTTCTTCGCATTTGTGTCGTATTAAGGTAAATATATGATTAGATACATTGATATAACTTGCCAAGTTTTGGATTCATTTTAGAGATTTATATTATTCTGAGATTTACTTTTAAAACCTTCTAAACTAGCTTTTTCTCACCTGCCGCACTGCCGAGTTTGCTGCAATGCAAACATCAGTTAGACATCCCTATTATTTGCTACTTATCTATGAAGCGGCCACACTAATACTTGCTTATTTCCTTTGAAGAGGACCGTTGCTACGAAAAGGAAGCTCTGCAAAGTATATTCAGTGACGTTTCCTTTAGTTCATTCCTTTAGTTCATTCATTCATTTTTTTATATGGACGGAAAAAGAAAAATTAAAGTAGCTAACATATTTTTTATAAATGTGTACGTTTAAAGATTATAACATGATTCAATCAAATTTATGAAAACAGTCGTTATTTTTGAGTATCTGCCCTTAAAAGTATCGATAGTTATATTATCACTAAATTCCAATGCATAGATCGTACATAATACGGGAACTCCAGTCTCAGGACAATATTGCAAAACAATAAATCAGATGAAACAATTTAAACACGCATACAAAATTAAGTACCCTTATATACATTGAGAACCTAAAGCTCTTTTACTTTAGAAGTTTATCATTTCAGTACTTCTTTGACAATACCAATGTGTAATAAATTAGCGCCGACTTTTTTTCAAACATTTTCCTTCTTTAACGTTATGTAATATTTACACACTCAAAAGTTAGGTATTAAAATGTTGTTTTCTTACCTATCTAATTGTTTTCTTACCTATCTAAGAAGAAAAGTTACCGATAATTAAACGGGTTACATGACATTGTATGTTATGATAAAGATTAAATGAAATTGGTTTTTGAAACAGTTATCGAATAGGTTTGATAAAACCTTAAAATTGTAAAAAAATGCAATAATTTACTATAAGACTCATAATCGTTCTTATCCAAGCCTCATATCCTCTTTATACCAAAGCCAAAATCTTAACATTGCAACATCTTAAGTGACTTTGACCACTGACTCGGTAACCTAGTCATGAAGACTAATGATGAGCATGTGTGCCTAAACACTCATGTTTATTTTGAAATGTAGAAATATACTCGCAAATTAATGTTTTTATTTTGTTATTTGACCTTTGACCCATGTAACCTAATCTTTACCATAGACAACTGAATATTTCGCACGACACTCCGCCTCACTATGGACAACTTTTGTCCCGATTTATATTAAAATTCCCCCATACATACGGGAAATTACGCCCCTAAAACAAGTTTTACGCTGACCCCCAAGTGTGACATTGACCTTTGAGCGGAGGACCTAGATTTTGTTTACGACACACCACCACATCATGGTGAACATTTGTACCAAATTATTTTGTATTCTTTTTTGCATTTCCTTCAAATAAATAGGCAAAATGTAGACCAGACAAATCCGAACGAACGCACTGACACCGGACTATACGCCAAAAGTGGCGACAAAGTCGAGCTCATCACAAGCAGACCCGTCAAAAACACATCTTTTTAGGTATTTCTCTTTTGTGTTTACTTAATACTTGAAATGAACGAACACCATTATCAAAACATCATATGAGTTCATGATGAGAGACAGTAAGGTCATCATCATCCTACTTACTGCTAAGAAAGTGAAGTGAACTATGAAGACTGAAAACCACTTTTCGTATTGCAAATAATTAGAATGTTTAACTTAAAACCGATAACTATTAACTTTTTTCCATTTACTTAGAAGGTAATACACGAAACCCTTTCTACACATTCATCAGAAAAAATTGGCATGACCTTTCACTGTCAAGATTATTAATTATCAGATCAGAGAAAAGTGTACATATGCAGCCTGAGAATCATTTTGAAAATACAGTTCTAAATTCAGAGAAAACTTGACTGTATTCAATAATTCACAAAAATGTCATTTTATCTTTTTAAAGATATCAAATCTTGTGAATATTTATTGTTCCCAAGAGAAGTTGAAATTATTAATTTTTCCATAAATCACGTTTTATTACTACATTATGACAATGTCTCCCACAAATAATCTGATGAAAAAATCTAGTGCTTCTTCAATTGGAGATTTTATTCAAATAAATTTGAATGAATTTTCTTAAACATATTTTATGATGTTTAAGAAAAGAACCCTTCTTTCTAAATATATCATAAAATATGTAAGAAGTAAAAGACAACAAAAAAATTACTTGGGCATTTGCAACAATTAGTATGATTAGAAACATGATTTAGTACCAAGAACATCAATATTGTTAAAGGACCTAAATGACAACAAAACGTAAAATAACATAATTATGATAATTAAATTATTCATTTCATTTACGATGTCTATAAAAATTTAAAGCACTTCTGCCCTGAAATGCTATTAAAACATACTTTAAATAGAATTAACAAAATAATGACTTAAAAGCTAAGGGACAACAAATATGTACTTTTTCTTTTTTCATGAAAACAGTCAGACAAGGAATGTTAAATAAAATGCAATAAAATCCGTTAGCAATTTTTTTTATTCCATACAGATAACAAAATTTAAAATATTTACATCAGTGTATAATACAGTTTTTCTTTTTCTTCTGCAAAAATAAAAATACATTTCACAGTTTGTTTATTTAAAAAAATACGATCACTTGATTTTTCCAAGAGGAAATCAAATATGGCCCTGGCGTCTTCTACTATAGTCTGTCCCACCAAATTTGAATATCTCATTTTCTATTAAATATAATAGTAAAATCATTTAAATTAATGTCATGTTAACACTGACGTCAATATATCTAGGTATGTTTTTCATTTTTTTCAAAAAGTCAGTAATATGGTCAAAATGTAATTTTTTTCCCGGTTGACTTACGTTGTAACCTGACGTGGTGTCTGTTTCAAAATGGCGGCGCTAATACTGACGTCATTAAGGGTTTGTCTCACAATAAGCATGAAATTCACAAATTATACAAATTTGATTATTGTTTTTTACTAATTGATCAATATCTAAATATTGTCATTAAAAATGAAAAATGAGAACAAAGTTAGTGTCAAAAAAGCAATTTTACTAGTAAATCATTGTTTAAAATAATCGCCAATTAAAATCACTTAAAGTGAAATTCCAGTAGCCTATTAAATATTTATTTTAATTCTTACACAGATTTATATAGTCATCAAGGTATTCTGCCGTATCTTAAATTCATATTTAAGAGTAAAAGAGCAATGAAGTTATTCGATAAGTTAGCTTATGAATCCAAGTTAGCTTATTGGTCGGGTGCGTATCTTACAAAAATACCGAAACGCGTCGTAGGTGAACCGGAACAATAGCTAGAAGACTAAAATGTATTCTTCTACGACTTTCCAATTAAACCTTGAATCATTGAATCATAGAGTTTTGAATAGTAAATTATTACTTATTTTAATTATGTTGTCTGAGTTTCGTCTATAAATATAGATCAAGTCTATTAAAAAATAATTAAAATGACCAGGCCCGACGGGATAAAATATGTTTCCCTTCTTATTTCGAGTTGCGATGTTCGTGCACTAGACATCGCACAAAAGTACTACATTATCATACAAATCTGGCAAAACATATATACATAAGGGGAACTGATTCACTATGTTTTCAGCATTGATTTGCTCTCTTGCTAATGAGAGAACATGGACTCGTCCGCAGAAAAAAATGTAAATTGTACGGATATAATGAGTAATCAAACGTTCATATATACAGGTTTAACTTTCCGTCTCACTATTAAACAAAATGTCCAGAAATACCGGCAGGGATTTGATATTATTATGAATTATCTAAAGTGTTCTTAGTATGGACAATAAGTTGCTATCACCTAGAATCAAAGTGTTACATATTATATTGTTAAGAATGGGGAAATCGAGCCAAAGAAAAACATTGAGTTTATGACATCCTCGATAATTTAAGCCTTCCTAAAATTTAAAAATATTCAGTGAAATGCAATAGTTTCATTCTTTCGCGGTCCACGAGAAAAGAAATGTTGTTTATTTTGCAGCTTGAGAGAGTAGGCCTAGTTTTACAGAATTTGAAAGTCGTGAATAATAAGATATGTTTGGAAATCATTTCTGAGAAAAATTGTTTAAAAACACAAGATCAAAACGAAGGTTATAGGTGAATCAATAGGAGAAGTATTGTAGTATTGTACCAAGGGTGTTTATATAATATCAAAATCAGGGTGAGCTATTGGTATCAAATTGGGGGGGGGGGGGGGTGCTCTGATGCATCAACAATCGTCTTCTTCTCTGAAACTGATGGACACATTACTTAAAATTTGGTCTGTAGCATCCATGTGACAGTCACACTTCAATTTGCTCATGTCTATTCAATTGGCCCCTTTTAGGGGTCAACAGAGCTAAAAATGGAAAAAACCTTGAAACATTTTCTTCAGAACTAATTGATGGATGATCACCAAACTTTGTCTGTAACATTCTTTGGTAGTCTTTTTCAATTTTGCTCATATTTTAGAAAATATTGACAATGGATAATTTCCAAAATGGAAAAGCAGTTGTTTCTGGTGAGCGACTTAGGGCAATCATGGCCCTCTTGTTTTAATAGTTAATGCAAAATCTGGATATACAAAAGTAGTCTTAAATGTCCAGACAAACTTACCTCAACGCTTAAAATTATCCGTATGAGATTAAATATGCCTAACCGCTCTCTACTGAATTATGATGTGTTTCATTAACATATTACATGTGCTAATACAGATAACTTAGCATATGGAACAAGGTTTTGATACTAAGGCGGATAAATTAATTTTATAAAACCTGGATCATAGTTCATGAGATGTCATTCAGGAGTTACTAAAGTCAAAAATATGATTAACGTAACTGGATAGAAGCTGGCAATGAAGTGATTTTCCGAATGTGAAACAATATTTGTCGTAATAGAAAGATATTTTTCGAGATTCATCTGTATTCTATTCCATTCAAAAGTAAGTGCAATTTCTATTTCATGTGACTAGATGTTCTTGTTGCTAATTGTTCTTTTTGTTAAGTTTCGCACCATGCATCGCAACTAAACTGTTACATCTTGTAGATTCAGCTTTGTCAAATAATCATGAAACGACCCCGATAACTTCATGTACATTTTAGAAAAACATTACACGTGCTTTCTACCGTTCATCTTCAAATGAAGAGTACTTCAGCAATAGCTATAATTTAATTATTAAAATTTCTGGATCATTGTTCCTACTATTTACGAAACTTGACAGAATTTGTCGTGATAGAAAGATCTATTACAAGATTCATCGGTATTCTATTCCGCTCAAAAGTAGGTGCAATTTATACTCCATGGGACTGGGTGTTCTTGTTGCTTATTGTTCATCTTTTTTTAAAGTTTTGCATTATGCATCGCAAAACTGTTACATCTTGTAGATCCAGTTTTGTAAAATTTATGATGAAATATGAAAAACAAGATCAACAAGGAAAGGCGGCGTTCAATGAACGCAAGCCCCCCATGACCCAGCAACAAGAACCAATGGCAAGGAGCCCAGGCGGACCCCAAACATAAAAAGAAACCCCGAGAACGTCATGTACATTTTAGAAAAGTGACATGTGTTGTTTTCCGTTCATCTTCAGATAATGAGTACTTCGGAAATGGCTACGAAAAATAAAGGATAGAGATTTGCTATAGAGAAATCAAACTTTGCTTTTACAAGTATAAACGTTAGAGGAAAATCCTGAAAAAAAACCTCAAAGGTGACTTTTTTTAGTTTACAAAAATGGTTTGTTTTTATTCAATCTCGTTTTGTTTATTCATACCAGGCAAAAGTTCATTTCCATTTTTCATGGGGCAGACTATAGTTATGACCAATCAGTATCTGAAATATGAACACTTTGTGGGACTAGCTTTTAAGATAAACAGCGGAAACTATGTGGTCTACCGACGAACAGACCGCGACAAAGAGACCGAGCGACTGACCGACATTAGCAAAAACAATATACTAAGGGGCATAATAAAACTAGGTGCAAAAAGGAAGATACCGCAGACGATAAAACAAGGGACACAAACAAGAGTCACCAAAACAGAGTGCAACGACAAAGACAAACATCTGAGAATCACTGAGGGCGCCGCATGAAAACGGTTAGGAGCATAAGTACTGCTGGGCAGTTTAAACCGGTAAATGGTGCACCAACAACGATAATAAAAATCAAACCTCACTCTTAGTCCTCCCATGTTCCTTTAAACGTGACATTGTAAATAAAATGTGTCTTCGCAAAGCGAAATTCTAACAGTTGTTATGATTTCAAAAGGTGAAGTAAGTGAAATACAGAAAAAGAAATGATCATGTAGATACAAATACAAGTAAATCCAATAACTATAACAAAAGTACTCAATGGTTTTAAGGAGAAAAGTGCAACAAGAAAATTACCTACAAGATTCCGATAGTCCGAGAGTAAAAAACTGCGTGTGCCCTTGACGAGAAAACATGGAATTGTGAAGAGGATCAGAGGTTATGAAGCCTGCGTATCACAGACGTCAACAGACAAATTTTAAAAGTAGAAACATATCCTAAGGGTGATTAAACATCCTTCAAGTAGGAATAACGGAAATACCCAACTAGAAAAGTGCCGGAAAGTTTAAACTGAACGTACCATAAGTACAAAAATAATGTCGTGCCGAACAATGTTAAAAGAAGAAGGATCTTTGATGTAAAAGAGGAAAATCCCTAATGAACGCACAAAATGACAAAATTAGTCCTGCATACCAAGGCAAAAAGAACTACCTACAATCGCTTTGTTACTTGAAAATCAGTTGCAGAGTTTTAGGGCTTTCTTTAGGGATTCTGTATTTATCTATTTTATGATCACATCCGTGTTATTTGTGCCGTGTGGCGGCTGTAAAAAGTCTCCCCGTACATTTAATCAATGATGTTATATTTTCGATCCTTGAAGATCGTTTAGCACGACATTATTGTTGTGCTTGTGGTATTTTTAGTTTCAACTTTTCGGCATTTTCTATATGGGTGGTTCCAATATTCCTTCTTGAATAATGTTGAATCACCCTTAGGATATGTTGCCTGCTTTTTAAATTTGTCTTTTGACGTCTTATCTGTGATACGCAGGCTTCATAACCTCTGATCCCCTTTCAAAATTCCATTTTATTTAGTTCCGCCCATTGTTTTCTCGTTTAGGGCACACGCTTTTTATTACTTGGGGACCATACGCCGCTTTTCATGGAATGGCACTGAAGTGTCACATTGAAGGTTCCATGATAACCGCCGTATGAACACATCTGCGGATGTTTCTAAATTCAAAATTATACTATTTCACGTTTAAATGTTGAATTCTGCTTAAGCCGGTGCTAGGGGGCGTGGACGGTAATTTGCACTTCCCAGTACCGTCCATGAACAGGCTCAATCAAACCGAGCCTGCAACATTTTCAATTTTGCCGTGTTGGGCTTTCTTTAGGGATTCTGTATTTATCTATTCCTTATATAATGAGTAAAAATATATTGATATATCAATTTTTTTTTAAAAATGCTGAAGCTGTTATATGTTAATTCTGAAAATGTCGTAGACATGACATTTTTCTTGTCTGACTTGTGAATACGCAAAAAAAGCATTAATAGTTTTTGTCACGTATTTGTATATATCTCTATCAAAGTATTGCAATTTATGAATGATGATATTGCTTATGATATTGAAACTTATGAATGAATAATGCTAGGTCATACTAGCTTTTTACAGAACTTGCGAGAACATTTTTGTCTTTGATATTTATCTGCTGAGTTACACAAAAGGCTTGTCGAGCGTAGGCTAAACTTGACATTCTACAAATGTACAATTTATTAATCCATTATTAAAATGTTGATTGTCTGACTAGTGAATACGCAAAAAAGACATTTTTAGTTGTTAACTCATAATTGTTTTAAGCTGTATCATATTATTGTAATTTATGAATGATGATATTGCTAGGTGATTCTAGCTTTTAAATCCTATTCAGCGTAGCGGAATTTTAGGAAGGCCTCCGTCTGTCTGTCTGTCTGTCCGTCTGTCTGTCCGTTTGTAACACTTTCATGTCCGGTCCATTTTTGACACGTGTCACAATTATGAGACGATGTGCGTGCAGAGCGTAATAATTGGGTTGCTTCCCCAAGGTCAAGGTCACACTTAAAGGTCAAGTGTTAAAAATTCTATATTTCTTGTCTGATCCATATTATTAAAACCGCTGTTTTTTTAAGTAACTTGGCATAAATGATCACCATCACGAGACGATGTACAGGGCGCAATGGTTGCGTTGCTTCCCCTAAGGTTATAAGTATAGGTTAAAGTTTATTAGTACGTATTTACAAAAATAAATTGGTCAGGCGCGGCGCAGCTTTGATTTGTGAATATAATTCGGTACCTGTAAGAAATGCTAATTTTATCAAACGATTGAACTTCCCAACCTTTTCCATGTCGTCTGAAAATATATTGTTCAAAGTATTGATTTACCTGAAATAGGGTCTCAGTTATTGCACATGGGCATTTAAGCTAGAATTCCCCAGGTGTTGTTTATTTTTAAATGTCACAAGTTCTCTGAGCAAACTTTAAAGTGACATAATGCTCATATTTTCAAAGCCAAGTTGAGCTGAATTGACTTTATATTTCAAAAGATTGACTGTCAAAAATTAAATGGTATTTGACCAACAGTTGATATTGGAAAATGTTTACTTATTAATAGGATACAATTATAAATACGCCTAAAATTTAAAAGGACGGTCCCACTCTTTTTATAAATAAGCGTTATAAGTAAATTTTAACGGATCTTTACAGACATTTCATTTGGATCTGTGTGTTATTTATTGTTAATGCGAACTTTATTATCAAATTGAAAGGAATTATTGCAAAATGAAAACTTATTTTGATCTTCACCCATTTACTTACTGTATACCCTTGGATGGGCATAATATCACTTTAAACAACATGCAAAGCTTCAAAACATATACATGTAAATCGCTGTACTATAATAACTGCTGTATTGCATAGAAAACAAAATGTTAGGAAACCAGTAAATTAATGTTTTCAGTTAAAACGATCAGATTGAAAACTCTTCATTTAAAACTGTTCATTTATTACATATAAAGTTTGTTTCTGAAGAGAAAAGGTAATTTATAAATATGTTTGTTTTCACGGCTACTTTCTATTTAATCCTATGTATTTCTATGAAACAAATGTTCACGATATTATAAGATGAGCGTCTGAACTAACAGCTGTTCTCTTGTGCATTGCACTAATGTAGAAAAAAAAAAAAAAAAAAACTAACAATATCCCTGTAGCTCCGCATCCAATGCACACATGCGGATTAGCGTCGGTTAATTAGTTAATTTGATTTACCTGGTTAGTAGCACTGGTTGTTTCAAGCTTCTTTCAAAATTTGAAAAATACTGCCATCTCATTGGACAAAAATAATTTCAAACACTAATCACACTTAAAGGTCAGGTCTGTCTACATTTCATGTCCGCTCCATAACTTTTTAATGACTGAAATATTTTGAAATAACTTTGATCAAGTGATTACCATTATGAGACATGTGCAGAGCGCAATTATTTGGATGCTACCCCCAATGTCAAGGTCACTCTTAAAGGTCAAGTGTCAAAAGTGTACATGTTGTGTCTGCTACATAACTGTAAAGTGAAAAAATAACTTTGCACAAATAATCACCTTTTTAAGACGATGTGCAGAGCTCAATTATTGGTTTGCTACCCCTATGGTCAAAATTACACTTAAAGATTAAGTGTTAAAAAGTCTACACTTCATATCCGCTCCATAACTTTAACAATGCCGGAATTTTTTTTTGAATAATTTGGCACAAATGATCACCATTATGAGACGATGTGCAGAGTGTAATAATGATAAGGTTGTTACCCCACAGGTCAATATCATTATTTAAGGTCAAGTGTTAAAAAGTCTACATTTCATGTCCGCTCCATAACTTTAAAAATGCCGGATTTATTTTTTTTATAATTTTGCGCAATAATTAGATTGTTACCTCCAAGGGCAAGGTCAAACTAAAGTATCATGTATTAAAAAGTCTACATTTCGTGTCCGTTCCATAAGATTTAAAACGCTGCAATATTTTAAGATGAATAGGCAGAAATAATCACCATTATGGCACGATGTGTAGAATCCAACATCCAGGTTGCTACCCCCAAGGTCAAGGTTAAATGTTCTCCATAACTGTTTAACTTTATGGAAGATTTTAAATAACCTGACACAAATATTTACTATCAAGGCTGTGGATTGTTTAAGGTCAAGAAGTACACATTCATGTCAGCTTCGGAAGGGGATTTAGCTGTCTTTCAAACTGCCTTGTCATAGATAAAACTTGCGGGAGGAGGGGATTATAGGAATGGCCTCCGTCTGTGAGTCCCCCATCTTTTCCTTCGTAACACTTTTGTTGTCGCTCCATAGCTTTTAATCTGCTGTTTGATTAGCTCACCAGAACCGAAGGTTCAGGATGATCTATTAGTATCAAAGGGGATTGCTTCGGCGTCATGCGTCAACAATCATCTTCTTCTCTGAAACTGTTGGACAGATTTACCTCAAATTTGGTCTGTAGCATCTTTGTGACGAACACATTTTAATTTGCTAATGTCATTTCAACTGGCCTTTTAAAGGGGTCAACAGAGCTAAAATCAGAAAAACCTTTAAATATTTTCTATTACTAAATTAGATGATGGATGGTCACCAAACTGTAGCATTCGTAGGTGGTCTTTTATCGAATGTGCTCATACAAATTTAAGTGGACCCTTTTACATTTGTAAGAGCCGCCAAAGGTGAAAATAGAAAAAAATGTCTTCAACTACTAAACTTATGAATGGATGGTCACTAAACTTTGTCTGCAGCATTCTTATGTAGCCTTTTATCAAGTTTCAAGTTTGCTCATATTAATTTGATTGGCCCTATTTAGGGGCCGTTATAGCTAAAAATAGAAAAACTTTAAAACATTGTTGTATTGCACGAATTGATAGATAATCACCAGATTTTGTCTGCAGCATTCTTAGATAGTCTGTTATCAGTTTAAATCAAACTTATTTTATTAGCCCCTTTTAGGAGCCTCTAGAGTTAAAAATAGAAAAAACACTTTTTAACATTTTCTCCCAATGAACTGACTGATGGATGACCATCAATCATTGTCTGTAGCATTCTTAGGAAGTCTTTCCCTCATGTACAGACTTAATCAAACCGAGTCTGCAATGTTCATGTAATTTTGGTGTGATTAATGCTTCCCAGGTATCACTTTGTTACCAGAGTTTTATCAAGTTTGCATATAATGATTTGGTCCCTTCTAGGAGCCGTTAAAGCTAAAATGTGCGAGAGCAAGCATTTCTTCAAATTACAGTCTAATAATGAAATGGAAACAACTGCTGTTGGAATGTCTTCCGTTCATGTGAACATGGTATGCAATAAAAGATTCAATAGCTGGGAGAAAGTCTTAATGTCATGACCTATTTGCTTTCCAGATACCATGAAGAAATGATTTAAGGTCACATGCTTTGTATCTGAATAGTAAATATATCTGCACATTGTCTTTCGTTTGACATGCTAAAATAAGACCTCACTAGACAAGACTGCACTATGCCAAAGTTCGATTGTATAGAACAAACCTATTCCTTGTACTATATTGTGTAATCTATGCAATCATTATTAGCTGGGTAAAAATAAACTCATCTTCTGTTTGTGTTAATAACTTTCAGCTCTAGAATTTGGATATCATACTGAATCATACAAATAATCTTTCTACAGGATCAGTGTTGAGAATTTTCCCCAGACCTAAAGACATTTGTTTCCTGTACCTAACAAGCATGCTCATTTTTTTTGTTAAAAATTGTAATTTTTCACTTTTTAGCTCGACTATACGAAGTATATGGAGAGCTGTCCTACTCGCCCCTGCGTCCACGACCGCGTCTAGATTTCAGATTTAAGTTTTGGTACAGTAAAATATGTTCCCTATATTTCTTTCATTTCTTAAGGTATCAACTTCAAACTTCAAATATATGTTTCTTATCATAAACCACATCTTTAACTCTAGCACCAATATTTTCAAATTTATCTCCCCTTGAAATTTTCCTTAAATTTTTTATTTTACTTTTACTTCTTTATTTCTTAAGAAATAAACTTTTTACATCAAATATATGTTCTTTATCATCAACCATAACTTATATGACAAGGGTCATAACTATAACACCGACATTTTCAGATGTATCTCCCCTTGAACATAGAAGTTTCCTTAAAATAGAGAAAAAAGAATCCCTAAAGAAAGCCCAACACGGCAAAATTGAAAATGTTGCAGGCTCGGTTTGATTGAGCCTGTTCATGGACGGTACTGGAAAGTGCAAGTTACCGTCCACGCCCCCTAGCACCGGCTTAAGCAGAATTCAACATTCAACACGAACTGGTACAATTTGGAATTTTGAAACATCCGCAGATGTGTTCATATGACGGTTATCATGGAACCTTCAATGTGACACGTAAGTGCCATTCCATGAAAAGCGGCATATGGTCCCCAAGTAAAAAAATGCGTGTGCCCTAAACGAGAAAACAATGGGCGGAACTAAATAAAATGGAATTTTGAAAGGGGATCTGAGGTTATGAAGCCTGCATATCACAGATAAGACGTCAAAAGACAATTTAAAAAGCAGGCAACATATCCTAAGGGTGATTATACAGTATTCAAGTAGGAATACTGGAACCACCCAAGTTGAAAAAGGCCAAATAGAAGAAACTAAAAATACCACATAACATGTATACACAACAATTATGTCGTGCTGAACGATCTTCAAGGATCGAAAATATAACATCTTTGATTAAATGTACGGGGAGACTTTTTACGGCCGCCACACGGCACAAATAACACTGATGTGACCATAAAATAGAGAAAAAAGAATCCCTAAAGAAAGCCCAACACGGCAAAATTGAAAATGTTGCAGGCTCGGTTTGATTGAGCCTGTTCATGGACGGTACTGGAAAGTGCAAGTTACCATCCACGCCCCCTAGCACCGGCTTAAGCAGAATTCAACATTCAACCTACTATTTTTTACTGCTACTTCTATATTTCTTAAGGGATCAACTTTATATTTGAAATATATGTTCCTTGTCATCAACCACCTCTTGTGTTACAAGGTTCTAAATTCTTGCACCAATATATTTAGGTTTATATCTTAAAGTCCAAATTAATGAAAAAGAACTCAAACTTCCTATTATGTATTGGATTCCTAAATTACATAAAAAACCTTACAAAGCCAGATTTATTGCTAATTCTACATCTTGCACTACAAGTAAACTTTCTATTTTATTGACGTCTTGTTTGACTGCCATTAAAACACATGTAATTAGATATTGTGATAAAATCTATGAAAACACAGGCAAACATCTCTTTTGGTCAATTAAAAATTCTGGTGAAATCTTGGATAAATTCAAAATTAATAACTTTCAAGCTTCAACTGTCAGTACATACGATTTTTCTACACTTTATACAACTTTGCCACATAAATTAATCAATGATAAACTAATTTCCCTAATTCAGAAAACTTTTGCACGGGAAAAAGTTACCTTTCTAGCATGTAATTCTAACAAAATAGATAAATACAGAATCCCTAAAGAAAGCCCAACACGGCAAAATTGAAAATGTTGCAGGCTCGGTTTGATTGAGCCTGTTCATGGACGGTACTGGAAAGTGCAAGTTACCGTGCAAGTTAAAGCTTTTTTTACTAACGGTATTGTTAAACATTATACTATGTGGACTTGTGACGAAGTTTGTAGAGCACTCTCTTTTCTTTTAGACAACATTTATGTCAGGTTTGGTAATACCTTATTTAAACAGATCATAGGAATTCCTATGGGTACTAATTGTGCACCCCTGGTCGCCGATTTGTTTTTGTACTGCTATGAAAGAGACTTTATGATGAGTCTCTCTGAAGAGAAACAACAAGATGTTATAGTCGCATTTAATAATACTTCCAGATACCTTGATGATATTTTAATTTAGATAATCCTTATTTTGATCAAATGGTGTCTGACATTTATCCACATGAACTACAACTTAATAAAACGAACTCTTGAAATTTTAGTACATCATTTTTGGATCTTCATATTACTATCAACAACAATTCTATTCACACGAAAATTTATGATAAAAGAGATGACTTTGACTTTTGTATAGTTAATTATCCACATTTGGATGGAGACGTACCCCATGCAACATCCTACGGGGTTTATGTTTCTCAGTTAATTAGATTCGCTAGAGCTTGTAACAACGTAAAGGATTTCAACGAGCGGAATATTTTTATTACCAGCAAGCTTCTAAAACAGGGCTACCGCTATCATAAATTACGGAAATATTTTACTAAATTTTACAATCGTAACTTTGATTTAATTTCTAAATTCAATAGTGATTTAAAAACTCTTCTGCGACAAGAAATTAGCCAGCCTGGTTTTTATGGCGATGTGGTTTACAAACTTCGTAAGATTTTGGGTCACGGTACTTTTTCTTCGGTTTTCACTAAAATCATTAAACGATTTATTTAGAGAGGTTATGACCCTACTATTTTAAGACATACTGCATGATTAGTGTTCAACCCTTTTACAGTTGACACTACGCTTTCCTCTGTTGATTACATCTGATGGACCATGTGGGAGACTTTATGATGGACAGTTCTTAAAGCCCTTTAGGACTTAATAGCGTTAATATTCCGTCTTCTGCCTTGCTTCGTCTGGCCCTTGGAGGTGGTTTTTCTTGCTGCTCTGTATTCCTTTACGACATTGTGTACTTTTGTTATGGTCATTTGGGTTTTCTTATATATGTTTTTACATGATCAATTTGGTGTTTTACTTATTTCACTCTTTGTAATCATAACAACTGTTAGAATTTCACTTGGTGGGGATCCATTTTTATTTACACTGTCTCGTTTATAGGGAACATGGTGGGGCTAAGAGCGAGGTTTGGTGCACCATTAACCGGTTTAAACTCCCCAGCAGTCATTATTATGCTGCTGACCGTTCCAAGGCGGCGCCCCACTGTGTTCCTCAGATGTATGTCTATGTTGTTTCATACTGTTTTGGTGACACTTTTGCTTGTGTCCCTTGTTGTTTTCTCGTCTACGGTAAGTATCTTCCCCATTGCCTCTAGTTTTTATTTCTTTGATTACCCCCCCCCCCCTTCCCCCGGTCTTCTGTTCCCTTCCCCTTTGTGGGCCTATTATTATTTTCTTTGAATTCCTAATCAGTTACAAATTATTTATCATTTAATGATTAACGTGTCGTTGCCCTGTCCTTTTTATGTTTGGGGTCCGCCTGGGCTCCTTGCCGTTGGTTCTTGTTGCTGGATCATGTGGGGGTTGCGTTCATTGAACGCCGCCTTTCCTTGTTGATCTTGTTTTTCATATTTTATCTCTCCTTGAACTTAGAATTTTCCTTAAAAAATAATATTTTTTATTGTTACTTCTTTACTTCTGAATGGATCAACTTCAAATACTTCAAATATATGTTCCTTATCATTAACCACATGGTATGTGACAAGGTTCATAACTCTAGCGCCAATATTACAAGAATTATCTCCCCATAAATTTAGATTTATTTACTTGAAAAAAAAAATATTCTTTACTATAATTTCTTTAGTTGTAAAGGTATCTACCTCAAACTTCAAATAATTATTCCTTATCATCAATTACATCGTATGTGATAAGGTTCATAACTCTTGAAGCAATATTTGCAGATTTATCTGTATTTGAACTTAGGATTTTCTTTAAGAAATATTTTAACTTCCTTACTTTTAAGGTATCTACTTAAAACTTCAAATACATATTTCTTATCATTACACTCAGATTGTATTACAAGGTTCATAACTCTAGCGTGACTATTTCTATAATTATTCCCCCTTGAACTTGAAATTTATGTCAACAAATGTTTTTTTTTTACTATAACTTAATATATAATTATACATATTTTATTTTTCTTTCATAGTTTTGTCTTCCTTACTGCGTCCATTATTTTATTAGTCGAGCTTCGCTGTCTCCTGTGACAGCTCTTGTTGTCGAATTGGATCCAAACATGGAGAAAACACATTTCAATAGATTTTTGGACACACTGTTAAACCTGATATTGCATGTGCTTGGAATATTGTCACAGTTTATTTAACAGATTAATGATTGTTTTACGCTGAGCCCCATTTAGTGTCTGTTGTATTATATGAGAATATAATAATATTTTATTTAATTTTACCCATGAAATACGGTGCACATCAGTCAGATATACATAATTTCATTTTTTTCTAAATAAATATGAAATATAAATATGAAAGTGGGCGGTGTCAAAACTCATATTTATTTTAAGGGACTTCTTTTGCCATTTTGTTTGAAAATTTTGATAAATAAAAACAACTTTTGTTGAATTTTGTTATGAACACTATCTAGAATGATAGAAAATTGTCTAACTAAGAACATTAATCCGAACACCAATAGTTTAATGCAGTCATTAACGCTGTACGGACGTTAAAAGAGTTGTTTACATGACGTCACAATGAAGCGCCAAACAGCTTGTACAAAAAGTCAAAAACAAGACCGCTATTTCAGTTCAGCAAACCATTTAAATTTCACATTTAATTAACCATAAATACTCTGTATTTAGCTTGACAAAATAAAATGAAATAAAGTAAACACAAAAATTGTATGTGTATTGAACCGCGACGCGCATCTATAAATGATCAATATATTACTTCGCGCTGTACAATTGCAGAGGGATTCGTAACCATTTTTTCTTTGATAAAGAATTAAAATAAAAAGGTTATTTTTTTCGTTTCTCGTGATATATGGTATATGTTTTCACTCAACATGAGAACATGCCACATAGTTTCACGAGCCGGGACAACGAGTGGCATTTTATCATGTTTCGTAAAAATATATTCCATATTTCACTGAAACGAAAAAATATCCTCTTAATATTAAATAGTCCGACCGGTGGACCTGTGAGCCTGGTGTTCTTTAGCTGCATCATCATTTTCCCTGATCTCAGTTATTATTTTCTATTGTTGTTTTTTTATTTAGTAATACATGTATTCAAATAACCTTTCAATAGAGAATCAGTCAAACTAGTAAGTTAAATGTTTATAAACTTGAATTTATTTCATAAATGTTTATTTTTGTTTGTTTTCATTTTACGCCTTTTCCCAACAGTATTTCAGTCATATAGGCGGGTAGTTTCCTAACCATCGTTCCTAGAGAGTTACACCAGTACTAGACTACCTTCCTTCGCGCTAAACTACCAAAGCATCTCCCGGGGATCGAACCCACGCCAGAGAGGTAACTCGATTAGAAGTCATCGACTCTAACCCCTCGACCACGGAGGCGGTTATAAATGTATATATGGCTGAAATTATTTGTTCATCTAATTTTACTTTATTATCTTTTGTAAAATAGCATTTTATAGTAAGGAACAAACTTTAGTTTTAGTAACACTCATGTAAACTTGACTTAATGTTATTTGTCATTTTGTAGCTCACCTGTGCTCATGGTGAGCTATTGTGATCCCCCACCGTCCGTTGTCGTGCGTCGTCAACAATTTTTTAAACAACATCTCAAAAACCAATGACTGCACAGTAACTAAACTTTACAGAAATAATACAAATTCAAATGGATCCGGGCTGTTGCATAAGTAGGTCACGGGGCTAGAAAAGGAGTTTAAAAAATGTAAAATTAAAATCCTCTTGTCTGACAGAACAAGGCCTAGAACTATAGGTTGTCTACCAAAGTTGTTCAAATAGTAGCCCTGGGGTCAATATTGGCCCCGTCCCTGGGGTCATAGGTATTCCTTATACATTTATAGTAAAAACTTTAAAAAAAACTTCTTGTTTGAAGGTACAAGGCTAAGAGCTTAGATATTTGGTATATAATATCCTCTACCAAAGTTAATCATAGCCCTGAGGTCAAAATTAGCCCCGCTCCGGGGGTCATAGGTTTTCCTAATATGCATATAGTAAAACTGTTTCCATCCACAAATTTAACCTTGATCATAATTTCAGAGTTCTTGGTGTATTGTCTTAAA
The DNA here is from genome assembly GCF_026571515.1 of Ruditapes philippinarum. NCBI lineage: Eukaryota > Metazoa > Mollusca > Bivalvia > Venerida > Veneridae > Ruditapes > Ruditapes philippinarum. Next base: position 46,156 of record NW_026853875.1, read on the forward strand.
ACATTAACTTTTTACCTACACAGAAAATTAACCCTGTTTTGTATATCTTTAAGACCTGGTAACTTTTGTATATGAATTGCATTTAGTACTCAGGTTAGCGCATAAGACGAATGCCCCCTTGTTTATTCTTTGTGCAAGTTTCAATTAATTCTATCAATCACATTTTTGAAACTTGGTAATCACTTGTTCAAAGTAGTTTTGGAAAAATTTTCATACAATATTTTTTTCCACCCTGTATGTAAAATAGATAAATATAGAATCCTTAAAGAAAGCCCTACACGGCAAAATTGAAAATGTTGCAGGCTCGGTTTGATTGAGCCTGTTCATGGACGGTACTGGAAAGTGCAAGTTACCGTCCACGCCCCCTAGCACCGGCTTAAGCAGAATTCAACATTTAAACGTGAAATAGTAAAATTTTGAATTTAGAAACATCCGCAGATGTGTTCATACGGCGGTTATCATGGAACCTTCAATGTGACACTTCCGTGCCATTCCATGAACAGCGGCGTATGGTCCCCAAGTAAGTTGTTTTATTAAAATAATTATCTTGTTCACTGAATACATTTCATCAAAACAACATTTTGCCTTTTTCCGCTATGTATTTAAAGTTACAAGCTTTCCTATTTCTATTAGAGGGTAGGATAATAATGCAACCGGAAACGTTAACTTTCTGGTAGAGTTGACAAGTATACCTATGTTATCTTATAAATTTTATGTGGTGTCATCCTGACAATTATTATAAATAAATATTGATGGGTGGTGTCATCCTGACAATTATCATATATGTATATCTAAATAAATAAAAAATCAGTGTCGGGGAAACTTTGTAACTAGAGACACTGCGGTATACCGTACCCCGGATATTGCTCGATATTATGAGGACTTTCATCCCATTTCGCGACGAAAGAAGGTAAGTTCAGTGACAATATTTAGTCATTTTGAATTGGTTTGATATAAATTTTATAGAAAAACAAATACTTCGATAATTTCTCTAGTTACAGAAAACCCAAAAATGTTGAGAAATAGCTTTGAAATGTAATTAGGAGGTAAAATTCGTCACTTTGCTCACGTGATAAATGAGTTCGGATCAGTCAAATTTGATGTTTTTGTGCATATACTTCTTTAAAAGAAAAACTTGAATCGAGTGAAATGTGATAATGATGATACTGTTTATGTTGTAAATGTTCAATCAACAAAAGAACCTCAGATGACCGTGCATTTTGAGAATAAATACACATGTCAGTGTACCGAGTATTGCGTTGGAGTTGCCCGCCGGTGTCACGAGTATTGCTTTTTAGTGTAACGAGTATTGCATGGTTATCAATATAGAGTAAATGCAAGTAGTAAACACAAAGTATTTCCTACTTTTGATTTAAATATTTCTTATTGTGTATACTTATTTACACTATATGTGCAGAATATGCAGAGTTCGGAGGTACTTTACTGAAAACATCTGCAAATAATACAGATTCTCATTCCTGCACTTGAAAAATCTCAGTCGAACGAACTCAGCAATTTTCTGTGTTTAAAAAGTTCTCGTTGCTATCGAAGGATCAACCTTTCCAGAATTTGTTAATAATTATTGCATATCTGACTTTAAATAGTAAAGAAATGCATCCAAACTACATTAATGCTGCCTCAAGATTGTCAATATTAGACGATATTGAGCAATTGTGCCAATATCTAATATTAACCGACTTCCTACTAAGCCAAAAATCCATAAAAAGGTAACTTTCGGTCCTTTTACACTGCACTCTAGCAACGGCAGACCGTCTTTACGTGAAATGTGTTACATTATTAGCAATGATTACAGTGTGAACTGCTCAAAAACCCGAATAATGGATTTTGATAAGATTATGATAAAGGGCAGCAGATGCAATAAAAAGGTTATGTTCTTTAAAACTTCATAAAGGCGTGTTTTGAAGGCTTTGAACCCTACCCCTTTTGATGTCTCAAAAAGTGTAAAACATGCGCTATTTAGGCCCCAAACACTGTTTTTTCGTTTGAGAAATGTTGTTCAAAAGAGTGATCATTTTTTCGGCGAAACCTCCCATTAAAAAGGTACATCAAGGGGGTGCCACGGGGGATGTGCCCCCTTCTGTTTGGGGTTTGGGGGGTTTGAAGTTGGGCAGTAGCCCCTCTAATCGCCGAGAAGTTTGGGACTTGTGGGGAGGGGGGTCGATTTAAAGGTACCGTGTAATCAACGCCGAAACCTTAGACTTTATCCCAATCAATTGAGAATTTGCTGCACCTTGAAATCAGTTTTGATGGGAAAAAACAACGCAAAATAGAGATTTTTGGGAATTTTGAAACGTCCCCCGTTGCCATGGTAAATGGAAATTTAAAATTGAGCATGCTATTTCACAGGCTATGGTCCAGCCAACATTTGTGCCCAGTTTGATCAGTATTGAAGCATATTTTTATATTTTCATAGCAGTTTGAAATTGTAACAATAGGCTGAAAACAGCCATTTTTCGCAATGCTCATGCAGTAAAAGGTTAAGACGATACCGGCATGCTTTGACGGCATAAGCACTTGAGCCAATATTTTTACTAAGAGTGTCGATATGTTTCTTTAGACAAACTTGCACTGTAAAAACCTATTACCGGTATTAATATCATCTAAATATGTTTTGTTATTCTTCTTCTTTTCAGAGATGGGTCTTCTTGATCACAATTTCTTGAGACATGTATTTAAAGATTTTTATCGTCAATTTTGATGGTTCTACCCTGCTCCCGACCCTGCTTCCGACCCTGCACACACTTTATTTCACCCATAGTGTGATTTTCAATCAAATGGGATATTAAATCTCTGTATTAATTGCCAGTAGGAAAAAAAAGTAATAACACTGAAAATGCATTGTTGAATCTGAAATATTAGAATAAATATCATATAAACAGTGCATTATTAGCAAAAAGAAATGGAATCGATAAACAGACGTGAAAATCAGACAAATATATCGATTTTCCATACAAATGTGCTCATTCTGTTTTGCAATACACTGTACACTAAAGTTGGGCTATTTTGCAATACTCTGTACACTTAAAAGCAATACTCGGTACACTTTCTTGTATCTTTTTTGGCTTGTATCTTTTCGTACTTTCACACTTTTTGCTTGAAGTTTGGACAAAGCATACTTGAATTGTGAATAAAAAAATTGCTCGATTCAATTTTTTTTATATTTGTAATATAATAATTTCTAACGATTCTACAGTATCGCGGTCAGTATTTTCTAGTGAGCAGCGGATCGTTTAGGGGTAGTTTAATCAATTTTACAAATACCTGTAATACTTTTACGTCTTTTAGAGCTACAACAATACCTCTAGATATATAAAACCCATTGAGATAAATGAAATAGCCATTAGTTTGGAAAATATCGTCGCTGAACTTACCTTCGTTCCCCGTTCAAAGTCGCGAAATGGGATGAAAGTCCTCATAATATCGAGCAATATCCGGGGTACGGTATACCGCAGTGAGAGAGGCAAGTTGAAGTTGACCTGGACTTGTCTTTCTACAAGTTTATTTGAAAAAATATTTCACTGAAAAACAGTTGTTTCTGGTGAGCAATTCAGGGCCATCATGACCCTCTTGTTTTAAACAACTTTGCAAAGTTCAGTGTCACACTTAAAGGTCAAATGTTAAAAAGTCAACATTTTGTGTCCGCTCCATAACAATTAATATGCTGCAATGTTTTAACAGAAATTATCACGATTATGAGATCATGTGCAGAGCACAACAATCAAGGTCACACTCAATGGTTCAATGATAAAACATTTATTTTTCATGTCTGCTCTATAACGTACTGATAATTCAAAGGTTTTAAGATTACAACATCTAGGTCGCTACCACCAAGGTCTATGTCATACTCAAAGTACAAATGATAAAGTCCACATTTTCCTGCCGGCTTCTTAACTTTTAAACTACTAAAAGGATTGTTTTGTAATGACTTTGCACAAATAGTCATTATAATGACATGATGAGCAATATTTAGGTAGCTACCCCAAGGGCTAGGTCACACATAGAGGTAAAATTTTAAATTTAACAATTTTGTGTCCTCTTCATAACTTTTAACAACTGAAATGTTTTAATTATATTGACAGAAATGATCACCATCATAACCTACAGAGTGGCTTCCCCAAAGGTTAAGGTTAAAACATAACCAGCATTCTTCTCACCCGAAAGATTTGTAAAACATGAAAACTATAACACATAATACATCAGAGTCACATTCGTGTCCGTTGCGGAAGGTGATTTAGCTGTCCTTTAGACTTCCTGGTTGTCTTTGGTATTTATCTACTGACCCACACAAAAGGCTTGTCGAGCCTAGGTGTAACTTAACATTCTACAAGTGTACATATTTATGCAAAATTAAAGTATAAATATTTTATCAAGCAAAAACAAAATCATGTTTCTGCAATTAACGCATGGAACCACTACATCCAAGTTACATCAATAAAGTACATTTATAACGTATGAACGTATTAAACACACAAATATATTGACAAACCGTTAAAATAGAAGGTAATACTAATAATTCAGTCTTATAGATAAGAAACACAAAATGGAGTGATTCGAAACTTTTACACTTTACTTTTATTCTAAAATATACACCTATAAACATTAAATCACAACATTCGTTAAAAGGGACTGACGAGCTGAGATGTGAATATAACGCATCTTTATGATAAGATGAATGTAAAATTGGAAGTTTAAAATTTACGACCTTAAAGGGAACGGTGGTCTAATGATTAAGGTGTCTGTCTCTAAAGCCAGGGATCATGAGTTCGAGCCCAAAGCGGACCACGGCCATGTTTCTCCATATGATACCAGTACTGTTTGGACTCGAAAATGATTAATTCAAGTTGCAATAACTTTTTTCACAATCGAGCTTGAATAAGTATATCTTAACCAAATATATTTTAACCAAACGACCTAAAGTAGCGCGACATAAAGCTTAAAATTGTTTCATGCAAGCGATATCCTTATATTGAAAGTTTTCCTCCGTGTGAAACAAGAATTTAAGTTATTATAAATAATTGTGTCATATGATGAACCACATATGCTCAAAATGATATCGATAATTCAAAACAAACATGTAATTGTATTTAAATATTTCATACACAGATTGGATAAAGGTTTTGATACATTGACATTTAGTCCGTAATTAATCATCTCTAATTTCCTTGTCATTTTCTATTAATTCTTATTATGTAGTGATCGTCCTGTCCGTGCTGTGCCTTGTGCCCTGGTCTGTTTTTTGTTTGGGATTCAGCTGGGCTCTTTACAGGTTGTCTTGTCTAGTTAGGTCTTGTGGTTGTTGCGTTCATTGAACGCCGCCCTTCCCTGTTGATCTCGTTTTACTAATGTTATGCATTTTTTTCTCATATTGCCTGAAGTGTATATGAATTAAACTTTTAAATGACTACAGACCAATGTTGTTATCTATTGATGGTCTTTTTTCATAACAACATCCAGGACCTTACTAACATATTAAGTAATTATAGAATGCACTGACCTTTCACAAATACATTCACAGATAAGTGTGGCGCTGTTAGTTTAGTGAACAATAAAAGTTATATTCGTGGAGGTGCGAGATTAACGACATATAGTGAAAGTTGTCCATGCCAGTGATTGTACTGCTCAGTAAAAATATCCTAGGTTATCAAGACTATACAACAATGTGTTGGCAGTGAAATCAAACATTCAGGGGTCATAAATTACAACAGAATAAATTCTGTTTAAATGATCATTTAATAAGATTAAGTGAAGTGCAAAGAATTGTTCTATTTACAGCTAAAGTTCAACTGCGGAATCATCATCAATTTTTTCATACTAATGCTAGAGGAAATTCTTTATCTGATGTTGTCTAAACAACCCTTTTATTCTTCTGACTCGATCTTCTTCTGAACATTGAGAAATATTCAGTCTGTATTAATTACTTACTATTTGTTTTGTAGCCGAAATATAAGACAGTTAGCCAGATATTATTCAACTTGTTTTTCTTTTTGAAGAGTAATTATCCGTGATTATCTCCGTTGGAAGCGCAATACATGCGCTCAAATTACTTCTAAAATAGTCTATAAACTACCTAGGCGTCTAGGAAGACGAATGTTATGATGAACTGCTGTTATGTCTTCAAGAGAAAAAAATCGTTTATGCAGAAAAACATTATTTGCTTTGTGTAAAATAAACTTAAAACATTTCAACTATTGTTAACATTTTGTTTCATATTTTTTCTCAAACATTAACTTGTATTGAGATTTGATGGTTCAGACGGGTGTTTAAAGATGTTTTTTTTTGTGTGCTATAGCTTTCGCCTGTTTAAACAAACATAAACGGACCCAAGCGTTTATAAATAACATAATGGTATAATGAATATGTCTTTCTGCTTAATTTTTAAAGACAATTGTGATAGCACATAAAACAGATACCATTATCTTTTTTAAAGAAATAAACTGCTTTTGTGTTTTTTGTGATGTTTAGAAACTTTGTTAGCTATACGTTGAAATGACAACTATTCGGAATAATATCAAGACAGAATTTTGTTTCATAAAATCTGCACTTTCATAATTTGCATTGATTTTCAACGCGTAATTTGCAGCTATTGTTAAAGGCATGGAATGGATTTAAGGTTTTATTGTGCAGGGAATAGAATGCGTTTTTTATATAACTCAACTAAAGCAATCACAATTATGAAAATTAGATTCTCCACAGAATACCCTGTTCTTATCCCCATCAGTTTCTGAATGGATACTAACATTCAATGCCTTTAAATTGCAGTACATTTAAAGTTTCCCATTGGTGATAAATGCATTTGATTAGATAACAATTGTCCATAAATATCTCATGGCTGATACGTGTGCTGTTTGATGAACATATTGGATTTATTCTGATATAAATGATTAAATTCAACTGTTTAAACATAATAACAACACTAAAGCTCGCCAACTAAATTAAACATATAACAGGTCGATTCGATTCGATTGAGCCTCTTCATGGAAGGCAATGATTTATGTTACTGTTCACCCCTGGCACCGCGCCGTACGAAGCACGAATTAAATGTAAAATTAGTGTGGACTTAAAAATTACATGCGCGAATTAGCCCATGCGGCGGTGATTTTGAACCTTCTGTTTGACTCCCTGTCATGTCCCCGTGTTAAACAATGTGTATGCTCTACAGAAGGAAACAATAAGCAAAATATTAATGATAGTAGAACAATTAACTACATCATTTAGCGATGGAATCGGAATAGCCTTCAACTATATCATGCATAGTAAAGGCAATAATAGTGTATCTGCTTAATGGTTAACGGCTTATTTTCCAAAATATAAAATAATTTGATTCTGTATGATATTAAGGAATCTTTCTCCTTACAGATACATTCCAAATGTAAATATGAAATAGATTTAATAAATGTTAAACTTAGTCAGTGCAGAAACATGTTACTTCAAACCAGTGCATTTAATCACATATTAAACACGCAATATTTTTTTCGTTCATAGCAAATCTTAATGCAGCCTAAAATGTGCAAATTATATTGAAATAGAGAAAAACAAAATATCCCTAAAGAACGTCTAACACGGCAAAATTGAAAATGTTGCAGGCTTGAAGTTGAGTTGTCAGTTTGGAAATGAAAATTGGCATTTATACAAGATTAGACGAGATTGAAGGAGTAATTGTGGGAGTTAAATACATTTATTAAAAGTGCTCTCTCCCAAATGCATGCTATCAAACATTAATCCTTCTGGCATATCATACAATCTAAAAAAGGAAACGAATTTGATTAAACGAGATTTAATTGTTTCATATGTAGTTTTGCTTTGTGTGAATTTGTTATAGGTCAGATTTAGATAATTTGACTTCTGCTTAGCAATTTCATTCTTAAGGTTTTGTTCAATTGTTTTTGAAAACTTATTCGTTTCTTTTTTCAATTAACATGTTTGCAAGCAAAGATAGATAGATGATCGTTGTTCGATGTTTTACAATGGTGTACAAATCAAAGCATTGTAGAGTTAACTATTTTTTTTAATGAATCCAGTTATGACACATACATGTTTGATTAAACAACATTACAATTTACATTTTTGACAAAATACGTCAACACCGAAAGAGACATATCACTTTGCTACGTGATCGCCTGACAATAATTTAATATGCATTTCTCATTTGGATTAAAGCACTGAGTAAATGATACAACAATTGTATTAACATAAAATTTCAGTTCACTTACAGGTTTAAAACTAATACCATGTAAACAACGCTTTAGCTGGGGAACACACATTTGGTCTAGGACGCAAAAGGCGATGAAGTCCTTTTCTAACGATGTGTAATCGATCCGATGAGCTGCACTATTATTGTAATGAAAGAGATCTGTAGAGAAATTTAGCAAGAGTCTCATTTACCCCCCAAAAAGAAATAGAGATATCCTCAAAGAACGCACAATACTGCAAAAAGGAAATGTTTAGCCTGTTCACGAACGTTACTTGAAAGTGAAAGCTACCATCCAGACCCCAAAACCATCATCAGTAGATAAGTGATAATGGGTAATTTAAAATCATGCTTTTCTGTTTAAGACAGACAAACTTCCATATCTTAAAGTAACTTATAGCAGAAAATTTAAATGAGTTTCTTAGGCTGAACGAAAACTGCCGTAAACCATGAAGTGTGTACTAAAAATCATTAAGCATATCCCTGGCTGTAATGTAATCAAAGGTTTTATAGCAAAAGAGACACACAGCTAAGACGTTTTATGATTTTTTTAGAAAAAGAAAAAGATACGTGAATATTTAAAAAAAAAACTATCTGATTTAATCAACTGTATCAGATTGCATTGCCACACGTGGATCATTTACTTACAAAGTCAATATAGACAAAATGTAAGAAAATTGTACGTTTGTTAACAGCGGTATAAATAGGTTAGCTACCTTGGACTGACGCAACCAGTAACGTCTTTTATCTGTTTTTACTGTGCATGTTAGTCTTTAAAAATCTGAGTTTGTTATGATGGAAAGTGCCAAATATATTGCAGATATGTGTCTCCACTCTATAAAATAGTTTACTGTGTGTTACCTTTATTAATGACTAATCTTATATAGTTTTATAGTAAATACAATTAATAAATAACTTATATGTTCCGGTTGTATGATATGTTCAATAGAATACACCTGAATACTAATCATGAATAGGGAAAGTCTTAATAGTTAAATAATGCCTACTTAAGAACTCCAAATGCCTTGCATTAAAATAATGTGTACTTTATATCTTTGTTTGCTTTGCTAGAAGTTATCTGGCAATAAAACAATGCAGCTTTATTGCCTCCAAACCTTTTAAAAGAAGCAAAGGGATATAGAAATGAGCTCCGTCTGTCCGTCATTCACCCTTTCCTGTTTGGTCCATAACTAAGCTATTCATCAACGGAATTTGAAATTACTTGGCACAATTATGATTTTATTTAATAAGACATTGTGTCATGCGCAAACACCAGACCCCAACGTCCAGGGTCAATGTCACACTTGGTGATTACAGGTCAGCACTGTCTGTTGGAGGGTATATGTCGTTTCTGGTTCACATTTTTCTCATTCATTAAGGGATTTGAAAATACTTTTCTCAAATGCTCACAATGATCGGACGATGTGTCGTTCACAAGACCAAGACGCTTAGACGCTTACCCCCAAGGTCAATTGATAAAGCCCGCATACTTCCATCGATGAAAATGTTCGGAACGAACACGAAATATACTCTGTCACAGACAAAACCTATTTTGTGGTTTTGCAATGATGATAACAACTATACAAATACATTTTTGTTGACATTATATATCTCTAATGAATCTATCGCAGCATATGTAGATCTAGCATCGATCAAGATTTAGCACTGGAAATCCAGAACCATACCTCAATCTTTTGTAATAGCATACTTTTTGTGCTTCATGTAAAACATTTTTTACAGGGGACGTTGTTAACTCTGTTAAAAATGCTTTTGTTAACTTTGCCACATTGCAAATTATAAATATTGTGATGTGTTTTTATAATAGAGACAAAGACAAAATAGATTTTGTATTTGTTAAAACCTCAAGCGATATCAATGACATTTAAAGCCTTCCAAATGTATTGTCATTTAATCTAGATGGGAATATATTAATAACCAAATCACGAGTCATTTATAATTTATTGCTGTCTGGTTTCGTCTCGATTAAAACCAGCTATTAAGTCCAATGTTAGTTTTTATTGAAGTAAAATATAATAACAGTCAATCCGCTATCATTATTTCGCACAATATAACATGGTCGTAACATGAATGTCATTATATAATTTAATACAAAAATCATTGCTATCAATGCTTTAAGAATACAGAATCTCTTACAAAATTACTATTAATTTATTTTAAAAATAAACAGAAAAGGTTTATGTATAAAAGGTTAAAAAAGCTTCAAATACTGATGTCGCTATTATGTTGACTTTTGCTCTAATCATTGCAACAATATCACAGACTAATGATACATTTTATAAAAATATCTATGAACCTTTTTTTTACATGATTTACTAAATAAGGAAAAATAGACATATTATATTTAACGACAGTAAAATTGTTTTGTTATCTTATTCACGGTAGGGAATCACGTGACTTTTACGGTTACGCGTACAGACAATATGGCGGCCTAAAAACCTCGCTTCACATGTGTTTTTCAGGTAATTCTTTATTATATCCCTTTTACTTACATACGAGACCTGTTGCAGCCTACGCGGAATAAAGAATTGTTGCCGCCTATACCTTATTTTCCACCCCTGTGCTCATAGCTTTTACAAACACTCAAAAATTCAACAGGAATTTTCAATGTTGACAATTATTTTTCGGGTAACATTCACGCAATCTTTGTATTTGTTATGAATTTGATTAAACTACGTAGAGTTAGCAAAGAGAAAATGTTCATAATAGTTCTTTATTTGAAAATGTAAATATTAGGCATGTTAAATGTTGACTGGTCATTTTCTATTCCAACACACAAGAGAAAAATGATTTGGGTAACGGCCACGCAAACTTTTATTGTTGATAACTCCCACGCAATATTTTATGTGCAAGCAATATCTATGCAGGTTAAAGCCTAGATATTGATTTAACAAATCATGATTGATGCATTTAGCCTCAGGCTTTCAAATAATTTTGAATAATATTTAAAATACCGCCAATAGGTCCCGGATAGAATTAACCCAGCAGGCACATAAACGTTGAACAACGTTGAATTATGGTCAGATTTTAACGTTGAAATAACGTTGGATTTATGTTCGGATTTGAAAGTTTAAACAACGTTGAAATTCAACGTTGGCACAACGTTTAAGTTTCAATGTAATTTCAACATACTTCAATTTTAATATAAAGCAAAGTTACAGAGTTTAACTGTTTAACAAAAAAGACAGTTCAAGTGCAGCTTTAATTTTAACGATTTAAGAAGTCCTTTAAGCTACAATTAAGCTACAATCTGTTCCACTCTACTACTAGTACTTCTTCTAGATCTCTCCTGGTATGTCTTAAGTGTTTCATGATGGTGTTTGAATACTTCGTTGGCTGTCTCTTACTGCTTCTGCAAATGAAATAAGAAGTTACTAATTAAAAGTGACTTGGTCAATCTTAAATATATATATAATTAATCAACTTAGTGATATGTTTTATCTTAAAATGATTATCTCTAAGATTTACATAATAAAACAGCATAGAAATTAAGATACAGCTGAAGTTTCATATTGACAGCAAATTATGTACATAAAACAAAAAAAACTTTTTTAAAAGAAGCTATTTAGAAGTCTCACCTATGATTGGTAAGAAAAACTGCTCCCCATCAGTTACTTGCAGCATATTCCTAAGAAATATTCATTCTAGGCTCTAGCTAAAACCATTGTATGCAGCATCCTGAAAACAACAAATATGTAAATTTTATATTAATAATGTTACACAAGTATTCTTAAAATAATATACAAGTCATGTATTATTAAGACACGATAAATGTCCAGTACCTGCAATATTAATACTTTGTAAAGAAATATATATATATTAAATATTAGAATTTCAATTCAACAAACCTGACAGTCCTTTTCATGTTAAATGTATGGTATACAAGCTACAGCTGCAATACTCTCAATTTCAACCAGGACCAGGATCTAGAATATAAAAATAGATTTATTATTACCTATAAATTCACGGCAATTAAGCTTGAAATTTAACATTAAAGAACAGTTCAATCAATATTTGTGTCGATAATGCAATGTATATAATGATTTTTTCAAACTAATTCACGTTTAATTTTACTATCACTAATTAAGATATAAATACAGCTAGATTGGGCCGAACAACACTTCATCTGCTTATAGGTTACAATAATACGATAAATAAATTTCAAAAAGGCGTGACCTGTAAAATCACAAATTGCCAAGGACATCAATAACTTCGCGTAAGGCCTACCAAACCCAAATCATTCAATTAGGTCGCGTTTTAATACAAAAGTATCAAATATTAGAAGGAGGTTTTGTATTTCTTTTTTTAGTATAATTACAGTTGACATTTTTCATATTTTGCAGATATGAAAGTTTCCAGCTCGGATATTGATTGTGATAAATGTGGGAAACATTTCATTCACGGAATGACCACATCGGCACAGGACCTTATAACTTTTGTGGTGAAACATTTTATAGCTCAGCAAATCGGAAACGTTACGGGTTTTACTGTTAGTATTAAAATAACATTCAAACATAAGTCCTCTAGATTCTATTACCTAGTATGTAAAAAAAGACCCATTCTAATATGATTTAGGGTTGTTTTTTTAGCTCACCAGAGCCAAAGGCTCAGGGTGAGCTATTAGTATCAAAGGGGGATGCTCCGACGTCGATCGTCCGTCGTCATGCGTCAACAATCGTTTTCTTTTCTGAAACCACTAAGCAGATTTACTTCAATTTTGGTCTGTAGCATCCTTGTGACAGTCACACTTGAATTTGCACATGTCATTCTAATTGGCCCCTTTAAGGGGTCAGCAGAGCTAAAAGTAGTAAAAACATTTAAACATCTTCTTCTACAGAACTAATTGATGGATGATCTCCAAACTTTGTCCGTAGCATTCTTGGTAAGTCTTTTATCAAGTTTGCTCATATTAATTTGATTGGCCCCTATTAGGCGTCTCTAGGGCTAAAAATAGAAAAACCTTTAAACATCTTCTTCTACAGAACTAATTGATGGATGATCACCAAACTTTGTCGGTAGCATTCTTGGGTAGTCGTTTATCAAGTTTGCTCATATGAATTTGATTATGCCTTTTTAGGGGCCACTAAAATTAAAAATAGAAATATGTTTTAACAGCTTCTCCTATAGAACTAATGAATGGATGATCACCAAACTTTGTCTGTAGCATTTTTGGGTAATCTTTTATCAAGTTTGCTCACATTAATTTGATTGGCCCCTTTTAGGGGCCGCTATAGCTAAAAATATCTTCTACTTCAGAACCAATTGATGGATGATCACCAAACTTTGTCTGTAGCATTCTTGGGTACTCTTTTATATTAATCTGATAGCCCCTTTTAGGGGCCACTAAAGCTAAAAATAGAAATGCCGTTAAATGTCTATTTGTAGAGAACTAATTGATTGATGATCAACAAACTTTGTCTGTAGCATTCTTTGGTAGTCTTTTATCAAGTTTGCTCATATTAATTTGATTGGTCCCGTTTAAGCTAAAGCTTAAATGCCCCAGGTCATGGCATTTCCTCAAATTATTGTTTAAACATATTGTTATGAAATTTGAAACTAATCTTTTACTAGAAGAGTATTCTTTTAGGATGGTAAATCTGGACAATATTTCTAAGCTGGTTAAAATGTTTATGTTAACTTTTACTCATTTTTTGTTGTAAAACAATTGAGTCATCAACAGTCCAGAATATTGGCACAGCTCAGTTATTTTTAGATTATGATCATACCTCATTCCAAATTTGGAAAGGTCGCGCAGACAAAGGTCGCGCGACACTTAAGGTCGCGCAATAGGAAAGGTCGCGCAGAATCAGCTTTCCCAGGCATGCTAGTTCCAAATATGGAGAGGTCGCGCAATAAGAGGTCGCGCAGTCTAAAAGTACAAGGTTTAAGTTATTTTTAGCCCTTCAGCATCTCAATTGTTGTTAACAAAGCATAATTTGGTCATATCAGATTTTATGAATGGGATTCCTTACTCACAGCTTTATCTATGTACAGGTTACTTGGTTCAAATGTTGAGCTGTATGTTGTAAAGCTGGAGAGATTATATTTCTGTTGTTTAATGAATTATCAGTCAGTATTATAAGTTTATAGAAATGTCAATCAGTAGTAAGTGTATTGGTCTTATAAGCCATATATAGTACATATATCTTTATTACTGCAAGTATATTTTGCACAATTAAGATGCATTATTGGACAGATAATTATTATCCTATTGAGTGTTCAAACATGTAAATGTATATAACTATTGTGTATTTTTGTACTAATGTTTGTATTGTACAACAGTCTGTATACCTGAACCAGTTGCAGGCCATTTTGAACATTGTTAAGGCATTGTCAGCATTTTAAAAGGTCGCGCAACATTCAGGTCGCGCAATGAGTTGTGTGCAAAACTGGAGAGGTCGCGCAATAAGAGGTCGCGCAACAGTCTACTTTTGCACACCACCCTAGCTGCGCAAACAGAAGGGTATATAAGCTGGGAACTTTTCTACCTGGGTTAGTTTTGGAGTTTTTTGAGGAGTTTTGGAGTGAGTTGGAGTTGGTTGAGTTGAGTTAGTTAGTAATTGAAGAAATGTATTTGTTGAAGTTGTTAAGAATTTTACTTTGGTTTTGACTGTTGATAGAAAATAAAATGATGCATTATTTTGATTTACTGCAATAAATATAATCCTGCTTTCACTTGGACTTGACTTGTTCATTTTACCAGCATAGAGAAATGGTTGACTTTTAAGCGAAAAAAGTGAATAAACAAAACGTTTCACAAAAAGTGAAATGATTCCGTAACACTGGTGGCAGCGGTGGGATAAAGACTTTAACATGCTTCAGCGCAGGGATAAAGACTTTGAAATTTTCTACTTTTGAGTGTAATGGACTTACAAAATGGAAAAGGAATTAGAATCATTGCGTCAGACTGTTTCTTTGTGCTGTTTAGAAATAGGAAATATCTCCAAAGAACTAGTTAGTCATAGTGAAAATCTAACAAGTGCATTTAGTGATTTTTGTAAACAAAGTGAATGAAATTTAGAAATGAAAAATAATGAAATCAGTGAATTAAAATCATATAATGCAAAATTTACGTGCTTCTATGTTAGACGATGACACTCAGGTTTTTTAGAAGAAAAGTCAGTAATATGGGACCTAAGAAATCTGCTAGATCTGCATCAGCATCACGTCTTGAAAATTCAGAACTTACAATGGATTTACGTCAACAACTTTCCAGAAAAATTGATGAAAATGATGATTTACAAGCTAATTTAACTGATGCATTGGCAAATATTGAGAAATTAAATGAAACTGTCAAAATTTTACAAACTGAAAAAGCTGGATTACAAGAAATTATAGAAAGTGAAAATGAACAATTTCGAAAGAGATAAGGAAAATTTGAACAGTCTATATCATACAACTCAGATGAATAAGAGACAGACAAATCCAAGTATTGAGACAAATGAAATCGATGAATTACAAAATATTTTACAATCAAGAGATGTTGAACTTTAGTCGCCTGCAGAACATTGCATTACGAGAAAGTAACCAAAGAAATTCTCGGGATTATAATGTTTTCCACTACCAAACCAGGTTCTTTTTGATGGTAAAACGTCATACACTGCATTCATACGTCAATTTGCTGTGTTGGCTGAAACATGCCAATGGAGTGATAAAGAGAGGGCATTTCGCTTGCTGAATAGTCTGAGGGATGATGCAGCAGAGTTTGTATTCAACCAGGTCAGTCCTGAAACTCAACAATCTTACACACAGCTTGAGCAATGTCTAGCAGCAAGATTTGTAGAAAGACGTTCTACCGCCTCTTATTTGATGGAGCTCGAAAATGTCAAGCTTCACTCAAGGGACAAACTCGTGGAGTATGTTGCAGATATAAAGCGTCTTGTTCGAAAGGGCTACCCAACTACAGATGATCATACTATTGGTACAATTTGTTTACGGCATTTTATTAGAGGTCTGGGTGACTCCCAGATGGCTCTGGCTATAGGGATGAAGGAATCCGACAGTATCGAAAATGCACGTGAGATTCTGGAGACGTACTATAGTTTGAAGGACGAAACTAAGGCAAACACCAAAGTTCGAATGGTTCGACAAGGGAACAACAATGTTTCTCAAGAGCAGTTTTTGTCTTTCAAGAAAAGAAATAGATAAAAAATTTGATGAGATTCTGTCTGTCATTAAAAAAGCAAGATATGCAGCCAGAAAAATTCAAAAGAAGGGATTTATCTACTGTTGAGTGTTATAAGTGTCATAATTTAGGTCATTATGCACGTGATTGCACGAGTCAGCAGAGTGATAAAAATAAAGCGGAAAACTAGGTGGGACTAAGGGCAGACGGCCTTGCGTTAGTCCAAAATCATAGTGAAAAAGTGATAAAAATTCATTTTTAATGATACCTGCAATGGATTATCTTTGTTATTACCTGTAAAATGTGGTGATATCAGTGCAAATTTAGTAGTAGATACTGGAGCAGTTGTTACTATTGTTTCTTCTAATATCTATCATAGTGTGCCTTCTGATATTCGTCCATCATTGGAGAAAATTGATCCAAATTTTAAGCTTGAAGTTGCAAATGAAGGGTATCTCCCTATTTTAGGTAAAACTGTGATGAGTTTTAAAATTCATAAGGATATATTTAAGTTCAATGTGTTTATTGCACCAATTCAAGAAGATGGTCTTTTAGGTCTTGATTTTCTACAAGAAAATAATTTTGTGTTAAGTGCAGAAAATGGTTTGCATCTAAATGGAAAGGGGTATCCTACGTTGATGGAATCTTCAGTTTTCAAAGTGATGAGTGTCAAAAGTTCAAAGTCAGTCATTGTACCAGCAAATAGTGAAGTGATAATAATAAGAAAGAAGTTGTTATGGCGGCAAAATTGATACCGAGTATGGAATTGTTACGCCATTTAAAAAAAGTGATGATAGTGAAAATAGCTTAATTGTTGGCCATACGCTGGTCAACCTCATTCTAAAAAATGGTTGTGTTTCCAATTCGTTTAATGAATATTAGCAATGAAAATGTAAAAATTGAAGCTAATACTACTCTTGGATATATTGAGAATGCTGAAAAAGTTAGTTTTTTGTGAGAAAAAATGAGTGTTTTGTTAATGAAAAGTGTGACTCAAAGCTTCCATCTCATTTAAATGAGCTATGAAAAATTCAGTGAAAAATCTTAAATTATGATCAAGAGTGAAACTTAAGAATCTTTTGATTAAGCATTCAACTGTGTTGCAAAGTCACCAAAATGATTTCGGGTCGTACATCTGTAATAAAGCACAACATCAATACTGGGGCAGCAAAGCCTATTAAGCAACGCCCTAAAGGCGCCCACCAAAAGCTTTCGCAAAAATGAAGAAGAGAAAATAATTAAAGATCAGTTAGCGCCAATGTTATTCAGGAAAGTAATTCTCCCTTGGGCGTCACCATTAGTATATGTCAGGAAACGTGATGGAACAACGGACGACCTTGTGTGGATTATCGTCAGCTTAACAAACGTAACAGAAAAAGATGCATACCCCTTACCTAATATAAGTGATTGTTTGGAAAGTTTACGGGGGATCATCATATTTTTCGTGCTTGGATATTTTTGTCAGCCTATTATCAGATTGAAGTTGATGCAGGCTGATCGACCAAAGACAGGCCTTCACTACAAAATTCGGTTTATTTGAAATATTTGGTAATGCCGTTTGGATTATGTAATGCACCGTCAACCTTCCAACGATGTATGGAATTAGTAATGAGAGGTCTTCAGTGGGAAATTTTGCTGATATACCTTGATGATTTGATTATTTTTGCCGCACATTTGAAGAACATTTAGATAGGCTTGATACAGTTTTAACGCGTTTGTGTGAGTGTGGAATGAAACTGAAGCCAAGCAAATGTTTTCTGTTAAAAACTGAGTGTCATTCTTAGGACATGTAGTTAGTAAGGAGGGAATAAGCCCTCAACAAGTCTAAAAGTTAGTTGTATTGGCAAATTGGGAAAGGCGTACGATTTAACAACTCTGCGATCACTTTCTTGGTTTTTGTTCATACTACAGGATATATATTCGTGATTTTTCCACAAGAGCTAGGCCATTAAATAGGTTGTTGGAGGCCCGGAAACCAATTCGAATGGTCTGATGAATGTCAGAGAAAGTTTCGACGATTTACGCAGTGCATTGACTGGTGATGAAGTCATGGCAATACGCCTCAAGATGATGGATTATTCATACTTGATTGCGAATGCGTCGAATTTCGGTATTAGGAGGAGTTTTGTCACAAATGCAGTTTTAGTGAAAAACTTGGACAGTGTATCGAAAAGCCAATAGCATATGCGAGCAAAAGGCTTGAATAAGGCTCAAAGACGCTATTGTGGTAACACGTCGGGAACTGTTGGCAGTTGTTACATTTGTTACGCTATGTTTAAAACAGTATTTGTTAGGACGTTCGTTCTTAGTGAGAAGTGATCATTCTTCATTAAGATGGATTATGTGCCTTCAAAGAACCAGAAAATCAGATGGCTAGATGGCTTGAAGTGCTATCACAATATGACTTTAAGCTAGAGCATCGCAAGGGAACTAAGCATGCAAATGCTGACTTTTTGTCGAGGATTCCGTGTGACCCTTGTTCGTGTACTTGTTATAGTGGTCACTCTATTCTAAGTGAGCTTCCGTGTGGAGGTTGTAAAGAATGTGGTGAAAAGCATGAACAGTGGTCGGAACTTGCAGATTTTGATGATGTGGTTCCACTGGTGTCTAAGAAAGTCAAGCGAGTCAGAGGAAAAGGTGTTCCTGCCGACTTAATTAGGGACTGTTCTGCATCAGTGCTGAATTTTTCTGTTTGTTTTTGCGTTGTATCTGGGAGCGTTTCTCAGGCAAATTGAACAGAAATTTCGTGGTTGTGAGAAAATTTGTTTCTGTGAGAAAAGACTTAGGGCAACGGAGAAGAAACGTGCGCCTAAGTCTGGTGCTGCGGATAACATTGATTTAAGTGATGCCACCAAAGAGAAGGATATGGCACAGACATCACATGCAGGGGGTCTGTACCCAAATGGTGACATTTCTTCTGAAAAAGTGTATAAGTTCTCAAATTGGGTAGGTTCGTATACCACAACTGAACTTATAAAAATACAGAAAAAAAACAACAGGCAATTAGTGACTTTCTAAAATGTCTTACTGAACTTAACAAAAGTGTGTTGGAGATTGTGAATTAAATTGAAGAGACAGCGAGGGAAAACTGTTATGGGATTTTATCTAATTGAACAGTAGAATACTTATGTTTTATATTTCATAAAAATCCATAATGCTTATTTGTTAATTTGTTTAGTTTTTTGCTTATGTTAATCTGCATAATATCATATAACACTTAGTAGTTTTTCACATGTATTGTTTAGTAACACTTAGTAGTTTTTCACATGTATTGTTTTAGTACAATATTATTCTTTTATTTTTTATTTCAATTTCACTTAACAAGAGTTTTCAAGGTTTGCTTCAAATTTAAAAACTTAACATATGTAAATTAATTGGTTTTGCTTCCGGAGTAAGCAAAAGTCCAAAGGTGGGAGAGTGTTATGAAATTTGAAACTATCTTTTACTAGAAGAGTATTCTTTTAGGATGGTAAATCTGGACAATATTTCTAAGCTGGTTAAAAATGTTTATGTTAACTTTTACTCATTTTTGTGTTGTAAAACAATTGAGTCATCAACAGTCCAGATATTGGCACAGCTCAGTTATTTTTAGATTATGATCATACCTCATTCCAAATTTGGAAGGTCGCGCAGACGCAAAGGTCGCGCGACACTTAAGGTCGCGCAATAGGAAAGGTCGCGCAGAATCAGCTTTCCCAGGCATGCTAGTTCCAAATATGGGAGAGGTCGCGCAATAAGAGGTCGCGCAGTCTAAAAGTACAAGGTTTAAGTTATTTTTAGCCCTTCAGCATCTCAATTGTTGTTAACAAAAGCATAATTTGGTCATATCAGATTTTATGAATGGGATTCCTTACTCACAGCTTTATCTATGTACAGGTTACTTGGTTCAAATGTTGAGCTGTATGTTGTAAAGCTGGAGAGATTATATTTCTGTGTTTAATGAATTATCAGTCAGTATTATAAGTTTATAGAAATGTCAATCAGTAGTAAGTGTATTGGTCTTATAAGCCATATATAGTACATATATCTTTATTACTGCAAGTATATTTTGCACTATTAAGATGCATTATTGGACAGATAATTATTATCCTATTGAGTGTTCAAAAACATGTAAATGTATATAACTATTATGTATTTTTGTACTAATGTTTTGTATTGTACAACAGTCTGTATACCTGAACCAGTTGCAGGCCATTTTGAACATTGTTAAGGCATTGTCAGCATTTTAAAAGGTCGCGCAACATTCAGGTCGCGCAATGAGTTGTGTACAAAACTAGAGAGGTCGCGCAATAAGAGGTCGCGCAACAGTCTACTTTTGCAGCACCACCCTAGCTGCGCGCAAACAGAAGGGTAATATAAGCTGGGAACTTTTCTAGCTGGGTTAGTTTTGGAGTTTTTGAGGAGTTTTGGAGTGAGTTGGAGTTGGTTGAGTTGAGTTAGTTAGTAATTGAAGAAATGTATTTGTTGAAGTTGTTAAGAATTTTACTTTGGTTTTGACTGTTGATAGAAAATAAAATGATGCATTATTTTGATTTACTGCAATAAATATAATCCTGCTTTCACTTGGACTTGACTTGTTCATTTTACCAGCATAGAGAAATGGTTGACTTTTAAGCGAAAAAAGTGAATAAACAAAACTTTTCACAAAAGTGAAAAGTTTTTGTAACAATATTCTATGCTCAAATTTAATATTAGAATATATTGACAATCCAACACTGAAAATCAGTTGTTTCTGATGAGCGACTCAGGGCCATCATTAAGGGCCGCCTTTAAAATCTTAATATTAACAGTAAAATGTCATACCTGTGACAGTTCGATTTGCCACAATGTTTACAAGGTCCTGTGCCGAGTAGCCAGTTTAAGTGGTCATTAAGACCTGTCCGTGAACGAAATGTTTTCCAACATTATCCACAAACAATATCCGAGCTGCAACCGTCCATATCTGCAAACTATGAAAAATGACAACTGTAATTGTGCTTAAACTGAAATCGACCTCCTTCTTATATTTGAGACTTTTATTTTAATTTCTGCGATTAATTCATCTATATCTCTATATCGAAACTTCATTTAATATATTTACGTGAGCATGTGTTCTGCTATTATTTAAAATTCTATGAACGTTTAAGGCTAAATACATCGATCATGATTTTGTTAAATCAATATCGAGGCTATAGCCTGCATAGATATTGCTTGCACATAAAATATTGCGTGGGAGTTATCAACAATAAAAGTTTGCGTGGCCGTTACCCAAATCATTTTTCTCTTGTGTGTTGGAATAGAAAATGACCAGTCAACATTTAACATGCCTAATATTTACATTTTCAAATAAAGAACTTCTATGAACATTTTCTCTTTGCTAACTCTACGTAGTTTAATCAAATTCATAACAAATACAAAGATTGCGTGAATGTTACCCGAAAAATAATTGTCAACATTGAAAATTCCTGTTGAATTTCTGAGTGTTTGTAAAAGCTATGAGCACAGGGGTGGAAAATAAGGTATAGGCGGCAACAATTCTTTATTCCGCGTAGGCTGCAACAGGTCTCGTATGTAAGTAAAAGGGATATAATAAAGAATTACCTGAAAAACACATGTGAAGCGAGGTTTTTAGGCCGCCATATTGTCTGTACGCGTAACCGTAAAAGTCACGTGATTCCCTACCGTGTTATTATAATTAAAAATTTAACAAAAAACATACGCATTCTAGTATTATTTTTTTCTAGTGGAATAGATGTATGGGTATAGTCTGAATTTGATTTATATGATCTTAGGAAAATATGTAAAACGACGTACAATTGCATCATCAGCTACAAAAGTTTGGAAGCGTTGTCCTTACAGAATTAAAAATCATACACAAATAATTAGATTGCTGGAAATTTATATGATAAGTGTCTTGTATGTTGCTGTGACTCTAGTATGTAAAATTAATATGTATCTTAAAGGGATACTCACGCAAAATAATGAAATGATCATACGTGCTCAAATCACGCTAACATGAAATTTTTTAAAGCCCCGGCATGACTTTCGGTATAAATTTTATAAATTTTGGGTTTGAAGCGTAAATTTATATGTTAAACGAAAGTGAGACGCCAACATAATCACCTAATAGTTTTAAAACAAGTCATTTAATTTGAAAAAAACCCTTGAATTTAATTTACAATAATAGATATTATAGATAGTGTGTGATTGAAACAGTCTAAATCATTCATTTGACATGTTCTTTAACGTTTCCTGAGTTCACTGTGACAATTTTTGTGCAGGTCAAGTTAAAAAACCACTATTTTATTCTTTATATGAAGAAAAGTTTTGTTCCGTTGACTGTCTAGTGTATTCATTTCGAAGACATTACAGAATAATGAATGAAAAATTCAAAACTAAGAAATGAAAACTTTGCCTGTGTCTCCTTTTAATATATCCGTGATTTGAACAAATTTATTTTAAAACTGAAGGAATGTTTCTTTCTCGCTGCTAAGACCGACGTTACAAGGAAAAATACTTATATCAATGGCAAGATCATATCGACTGTAAAAAATCTATCAACCATAGAAGGTTTGACATGTACGATAGGCAGGACGGGTTTCAATTTAATCCGGCATGTTCATAAAAAGCAGTTGTGCATTCAAAATACCGACCTTAAATTTTTGTTTTGAAATAACATTTCAAATTTGGTCCTCTAATGTAACAAACGACTTTTTAATAGCCTTTACACCACCTTTAAGATAGAGAAATCATGAATGTAAGAAATGAAAACTAAAAATAAAAAGTACACCTTTCGTGGGAAGTATGTGCTGTATGGCAGAACAATGTGTCAGCGGATAATATATTTTTAGTCAGGCCATGCTGGTTTACCCTTAAGGACACTTCTCTCATAGGGCACATTTTAATGTTATAATATTAAACAGTGTCAAATGAAATCTAGTTTAAATCGAATATGTGTCTATACAAAACTAGGTGTATACCGGAAATGGGTAAAAATCTGGAATAGTGATCCCTCGGAAGCATTACTCACAACATCATTACATGAACATTGCATACTTGGTTTGATTGAGTATGTACATGAGGGATGATGAAAAATGCAACATCTGTCAAGCCCCCTAACAAAGACTTGTACTAAAACGATAAAGATAATTAAAACTTGCAGAAAGTATCATTAAATAAAAGCCAATATATATGTATAGCGATAACGCACAAATATTCAGAAAGACCTTTTACAGACAGGTATTATGCCCAACTGATGTTTTTATTGAACAACATTCGAGCAGGAATGTTAATATCACACGACAAGCAGATATGAAACGTCTTTCGTGAAAATGTGAAAAATGACTAATTGTTCCACACTTTCAATTGTTGTTTTTTTTTAAATCTAAATTAAGTTTAAAACTATCATATGTTATAATAAAGATTAATGTTCTTCAATAAAGACAAAAAAGAGAGTAACGTTCACGAGCCACAATAGCAGATATATCCTATTGCAAATGAATATGTTGTGTATAACATTTATGTCATGGTATTGAAGAGAAGTTTGTCAGACAGAAATTCGGCCTGCTATTCTAATGTATTTTCCTTACATTGTATGTATATTTTTGAAGATAAAATATAAACATCACCATACTGTACTCTGTATATACACATATAACGTTCATGAAACTTCATATACGACGCTACGTAGTTGTCATAAAGACCTGAATTATATTCTAGTAATGGAATGTTTAATTTTCATTTTTGAATATCTGAGTAGATAGACAATATATAGTTTTGCTATTGCAAATTCTTCGATATCGAAATGTTAAAATATGATGAACAATATCAACAAGGAAAGGCGGTGTGTAATGAACGCAAAAACTTCATAAATTGAATAACTGAATGTTTGAATGTTGTTTAACTACAAGAATATAAGAACAATAGAGTTTACTGAAAATTATATTTATGGTTTTCAAGATTTCAGATTTCTTTGGTATTAAAAGGAGATATACACAAATAGAAATTGTTGCGAGGTCAAAGGATTTCTATAAATGCTACAGACATTTTAATTTTTGACTGAAGTGAATATCTATTTTGAGATGTTTTAAAGATTATTTTATTAACAAGAATGTTTAATAGTAAAAAAGAATATTTTCAAAGATATCGGATAAAGTTCTTCTATATGCTGCATGCTCAGAAAATGCTTATTAATTAATTTTCTCATTCCAGTTGCAAATTACATTCACATCTATTTAGTTAGAAAAGAAATTAACATTTTAATTACATGTGTAAAAGAAGCTCATGCGGGAAATGTTATACAAAAACAAATGTTTTGGAGGTATATATTTGAAGATTTAAACCTTTATCATATATGTTAATTACATGAATATCAGCTTCTTAGTAGCGATTTTATATAACATATCACTGAGCTTTCATAAAAATACTTGATAGTCTGCACTATTTGACATAACTCGCAGACGTAATTTGTTCAAGATTCAGTCATTGAATAATGTAAAATGACAGGCAATTTTCACGCCTTGTTAGATTTGTCAGAGCAATACGTATAATCAAATGTTATACAATATAACATCTTTAACGTTTTATTTTTATAATGTAGTTATATATCTGGTCTTCAAAAGTGAAGTATCAGATGATATAAACATACATTATGTAGAAGTAATTTATTTTTATTAAAATTTAATTAAAATTCCTTTACAGATGAAAAAGATAATCAATAAAATAACAATGATGTAGTTCTGATCGTACATATACCAGAAATATTTCATATCTGTTTTAATGTGCAAATATATTTTGTGGCCACCAATAGCAAACGTAACGATAAAGTACTTCAAACAAATGTAGTTAAACATTCACGACTTCCCTAAATTATCATTTAGTCATACCAGAAACAATAAAGTACTGATCATTTAACTTTGTTGACAACTGGTCAAGTTAGGTATAAAATTGATCGAAAATAATTTCTCACTTTTTGGTATGCATAACAAATTCTTCAAACCATTATGGAAAGCCTTGACTGTCTTATGATTGTAAAAATGAACGTTGTTGTGTCACTCTTTCTTAATACAATGTGCACTCATGATTATATTATGTAGATGCATCCTTATATGAATTCAACTGAACAATATATGATGTCAACGTGTCTTTATATGATGTCATTATACGATGTGCATCTATTATTATACGATGTGCATTTATGAATATATTATGTGGTTGCATCATTATATACAGTCAACTTATCAATATATTATGTCTATCTTTCATTATACGATGTGCATCTATTGTTTTACGACCGCTGCTTTATATGAAGTGCAAACATCATTATATCGTGTGCTTCTGTCATTATACTGATGGGGTTAAATTTACCGGGTTATATCTCACTATGCACCGTTCGTGGCGACAGCGGTAAAACTCAAAGTGAATTGCATCATATATTGATAAGCTGACTCTATATAAAGACAATTCTACATAATAAAGTGTTGTTTTGACTCTATATAATAATTGTTCCACATAATATATTCGTAATTGCACATCATATAATGAAAGACTGACATCATATAAGGACGCATACACACCATATAATGTTAAGTTGACTCTATATAAAGATGGTTCTACATAATATATATTAATGCACATCGTATAATGAAAGATTGACATCACATAAGGACGTGTTGACATCATATAATGTTAAGTTGACTCTATATAAAGATGGTTTCACATAATATATTCATTAATGTACATCGTATATTGAAAGATTGACATCATATAAGGACACATTTACATCATATATTGTTAAGTTGACTCTATATAAAGTCGATTCTACATAATATACTGAAAAATGCACAGCGTATATTAATAGATTGACATAATATAAGGAGACATTGACATCATATAATGTTGACTCTATATAATTATTATTCCACATAATATATTCATAACTTCACATCATATAATGACAGACTGGCATCATATAAGGACAGACTGACATAATATATTGTTATTTTGACCTTGTATAAGGATGGTTCCACATAATATTTTCAACAATGCACATCGTATAATGATATATTGACATCATATAAAGACACATTGACATCATATATTGTTCAGTTGACTACATATAAAGATGGATCCACATAATATATTGATGAGTGCACGTTATATAAGGAAAGGTTGACTCAATATATTGCTATTTAGACATAACAATGTTCAGGTTTATAATTATAAGACAGTCAAGGCTTTCCATATTTATGCATCAATAGGGCGTGTAGATTTGTTGCTCTAATAACAATTATTATCAACAAAAGATACAGTATAATAATATTAAAATGATATGCTCTTCAAACAGTGAAAATAATTATCAATTTGTCAATATATTGTCATAGGTTGCTTGTATATGAATCCACTTCTCCAATATATGGAACCAAATGAGCAATGCGTGGAACCAAAATGTCATTAAATTGACGGGACTTTTTTTAAAGGCTGTATTCTATCATTGCACCGGTATTATAGTTTCGCGCCAATATTCCTTATAGAACTTTCAAAAGACCAGCGTGCTTCACTGATGGCATACAGAAAATACTTAAATTTAACGTCACATTCACTTTGGTCTTAAAATGGGCTCAAATGCGCAGGCTAAACTTATCATTATATAGATTCTTTGTATAGATTCTATGTATGTAAAGTTTGAAAGTCATTATTTATTAAGCTAGAATGATAAGTTCATTTCGTCCTTTACTTTGATCAAAAATACATGGCCAGGGGAAAAATCAAGGGGTTAAAATCTACTCACAAATTTTAAAAAAAACCTAAAATAAAAATTTTTGATTTAAAGAAAAAGGGTTACCTTTGATTTGTTGCATTTAGGTTTTCCTTAATAAAATTTGCTATCATAAAAAGGGTCTCAACTTATAACTGCTACTTTTTTTACATACATTTGAATGCCCTGTTTTTTTTAATTTTGGGGTCCGCCTGGGCTCCTCCGTTGGTTTCTTGTTGCTGGTCAAGGGGGGTTGCGTTAAATTAACGCCGCTTTTCTTGTTGACTTTTTATTTTTTTCATAATTGAAAAAAATAAAATAATTTTTGATAATTCTTTTTCATATCAAAACACAGTGGTTTCAATTTTTGGCTGTTTCGGGGACCAAAATTTGAAGCAATGGTTCTAAAATGGTTTCCCCCTTATATATTCCTATTTCGGGTTCCATACATTGTAAAAATGAATTAATTATATTGATAATTCGGTTTCATATAAAGGACATCTGGTTCCATATATGGCTATTTTGGTACCATATATTGAAGAATTGGTATCATATAATGTGATAACCAATTTATATATTTCTACTTTGGATTCATAAATTGATAAATTGGTTTCAATTATTGAAAAATGAATTAATATTTTGATAATTCGGTTTCATATAAGGATATCTGATTCAATACATGGCTACTTTGGTACCATATATTGAAGAATTGGCAAAATCAACTTATATATTGCTACCTCAGTTTCATACACTGACGGTATGGTTTCATATATTGTAACTGTTGATTAATATAATGGATTCCGGTTAAATAAGAAGGTGTTTTCAATTCATATATAGTCGAAGTGAACTTATATATTATCCAAATGGTTACATAAATTGAAAAAGAACAATTTAAGACAGGCATGGCTTTCCATAGTTTTGCATAGTTGCTAGGTATCTACATCACTCTGGAACAGGACAATGGCTGTTACACGGATAGAATGTCCACTCCAGGTTTTTGTTTGGTGTCGTCTGGGTGCCCTACTTGGGTGTGTCGTGGGTGTGGGGTGGCTGCGCCCTGTGAACGTTGCCTTCGCCTTGTTTTTTGTTACAGTAGTAGATCTAATAGCCTGTTCATGGACAGTAGTTTGTACTTCACAGAACCGTCCATGAACAAGCTCAATAAAACTGAGCCTGCAATATTTTCAATTTTCTTAATCTAGACTTTCTTTTAGGGGTTCTTATTTTCCCTTTTGTATAAATCTGTGAAAGACCAGCACTTTTTGAAATTGACTTTGGAACATATGCTTACTTTCATGGGGAATGTCAACATTGCAGGTCCTGATAACGCGCCTGGGGCTCCCTTGCCCACTGGGTTTTGTTCCTGGATTGTTGGGGGTTGCGTTATTGAACGCCGCCATTCCCCGTGTTGATACTTTGTTTATCATATTTTCATTACTTCATCAAGGCTTATGTTACCTGTTATTGGTTCAGTAAAACCATTATGGAATCAATATAAATTTATGTAAACCTCATTTCTAGGACTTAATTTGGAAAGAAATATAAACTTGAAAATAGAGGAAAACAGAATCGACAAAAACAGAAACAGAGAAAAACAGAAAAAATGTTGAAAAATAGTGAAGAAAAAAACAACAGGAAAACACCTTTACAGTACTGAGATGACAATTACCTACCTCTACCTTTAGGCTCGTACGTCACAATAGTCCCATGGTGTGTCGGAGAGCTGCGTCCTGTAAACTTTGTCTTTGCTTTTTTTCTTTTCTTTTTTTTTATAACTACATCCCCTGGCGATGGCTGGGTTATTTCTGTAGTTGTCATAAATAAATAAACAGTTTAAACTCGAATCGGTGTCCTAATAATTTCCCTTAAAAAACGAGACTAAGAGTTTACACCCTTAGGATATGTGGCCTGCTTTTTAAAATTAAAATCAATTATAACAACTGTGAAACAAGAGGAAATATATATAATCTTTAATCATATAGCTCTTTGATTGATAAGTATAATGACATCCTAACTATGTCATGAATAGTTTTGGAAAAAGTGTATATGTTGAATGGTTATCAGCTTTTATCTAAATAAATTTAAATCAGAATTCTGTTTTTATTTTTTAATAAAAGTCTTATTTGATTATGTATGGTATTTAAGAAACAGAATTTTCCGTTTTTGAAGAAACACAAAAAACACACATTCAGTCTATATTTAAAAATATCTTGATCAGATTTAATTGGAGATGCAGCCGCATGTTGCTTTAAAACCAATTCATATACTCACACAATTAAAACAGCAATAAATTTTGTCACTCTTAAAAAACCTTAATGCTGCCTAAGATGTGCAAATTATATTGAAGCTAAGTTGTCATTTTGGAAATGAAAATTGGCATTTATATACAAGATTAGACGAGATTGAAGCAATAAATTAATGGGAGTAAATGCATTTCTTCAAAGTTCTCTATTCCCAAATGCATGCTTTTAAACATTTATCTTTCTAGAGTATCATACAATCTAATAAAGAAAATGCAATTTTGATTAAACGAAATCTAAACATTTTTTATGTAGTATTGCTTCGTAGGTAGATGTATCAAATATATAAGTTTGAGCTACTGCTTTTACCGAAATTTATTCGCTTAAGGCATCCGGGTTTTAATTGTTTTTAGGGGCAATTCATTAATTGTTTTAAAACAAATAATATAATTTGTTTTAGTTGTTTTCATAAAATCATGTCAAACAGGTAGTTAAAGGCTGATAAATTTATTTTCAATCGTGTAACAATTCAAAGAAAATTTGGGGAAATAAATTATATGCTATCTTAAAAATTTACGACAGTTGTTGGTATGGTTCGATCGCAGACAAGAAGCGAAAACAAGCGCAACAACGTAATACATACATAAATTACGTATCTACACGACCAAAAATATAATCCAAATATGATAAATACAACACCACAACTGTGCAATTGGCAGAATTGAAATGTACGTGAACGATTCACGAAGCTCGACGTTGAAAAACAAGATCTGGAGGGTATGAAGGATGATCTAGGGCGTCAAACCCGATGAGGTCCTTTTCTAACATGTAATATCGGTTTGATGTGCCACATTACCCTAGTATAAGATAAAAAGTAGGTAAATCAATGATCGGTCTCTTCTTACGCAACGAATGCACTTAATCACGCCAGAAATAAATGTTAGGGGATAAGCCTCCTCTTATAGTAAAATAGAAAACTTATCGCCAAAGAACGTCGGAAACAGCAAATTTAAAACTGGCTTGGTTTGATTAAGCCTGTTCATTGACGGTACTTATTAAAAGTACGACCAATATGACCGACTTAACCAGGATTCTACATTTAACATGAAATCGTAAAATGTTTTAGTTAAAACAAGATTGCATTTGAGAAAAATGCTATGCCACCGCATGGTTCAAATTTCATAGCTGTACATCAAAGGACAAGAAAGTACGTCACATCATAAAAATCTAGGTCAAAGTTCAATTTTACAACTAAAACTGTGCACATGGCAAAATGTCATTGCTGTACATCAAATGACAAGAAAGTAGGTCACTGTCCTCTTGGGCAAGGCATAAATTCTGACCAAAGGGTTTAATAACAATCTTGATACAGGTCCACCAACAAACATTTCAAGTCAAATATCTAAGCTATAGCTTTCTCCCATTTTCAGAAAGCATTTGTTTTATTTTCTGTTTTTACTACGTGTACATAATGAGAATCACTGCCCCCGGGCAGGGCCAATTTTTTGACATTTTAACAACTTCGGTAGCGGACCTATAGAATAGATGATATTATATATCAAACATCAAAGCTCTATACAGGTCCACCCAACAACATTTTCAAGTCAAATATCTAAGCTATAGCTTTCTCCCATTCAGAAAACATTTGTTTTATTTTTTCTGTTTTTACTAACGTGTACATAATGAGTAATAACTGCCCCCGGGCAGGGCCAAATTTTTGACATTTGAACAACTTTGGTAGAGGACCTATAGATGATATTATTATATCAAACATCAAAGCCTCTATGCCTTGAAACCTTCAGACATAATTTTTTTTTCACTATAATATAGTACAATATTATGTACATAATGAAAATCAATGAATACCCGGTGCGGAAACAATTTTAACCCAGGGCTATAATTTGAACAATCTTGCTAGAGGTTCACTACACAATGTTTCATGCAAAATATCTTAACTCTATCCTTTGTAAATTAGAGAAGATGATTTTTTTAAGTTTTAACTATATACATATATTAAGATAAACCTATGGCTCCCGAGGGCGGGGCTAATTTTGACACAAGAGGCAAAATTTTGAACAACTTTGGTTTATGTACCGTTTTAGATGATATTATTTAAAATATTAAAGGTCTAAGCCTTGTACCTTCAGAATAATAACATTTTTTTTACTATATGTATATATTGAAATCAAATGACCCCCAGGGCCCAGGGCAATTTTGACCCCAGGGCTATTATTTGAACAATCTTGCTAGAGGTTTACAACACAATGTTTCATGCAAAATATCTAACCTCTAGTATTTGTCAATAGCTAGAAGAATTTTTTAAAGTTTTTACTATATACATATAAGGAAAACCAATGACCCCTGGGGCGGGGCTATTTTGGCCACAGGGCTTTAATTTGAACAATCTTTGTAGAGGTCTACCAGACAATGCCTTATGCAAAATATCTAAGCTCTATGCCTTTTGGGTCTTTACAAGAAGGTGTTTTAAGTTTTTACTATATGTACATATAGCGAAAATCAATTACCCCGAGGCGGGGCCGATTTTGACCCAAGGACTATAATTTGAACAATCTTGGTAAGGGTCTACCAGATGATGCCTTATGCAAAATATCTAAGCTCAAGGCCTTTTGGGTTTTTAAAAGAAGGTGTTTTAAGTTTTTACTATATGTACATAGTGAAAATCAATGACCCCCCGGGGCGGGCCAATTTTGACCCCAGGGCTATAATTTGAACAATCTTGTTCGAGGTCTACCAGACAATGCCTTATACAAAATATCTAAGCTCTAGGCCTTTTGGGTCTTTACAAGAAGATTTTTTTAAATTTATTCTTATAATTCCTTTTGGTTGCCATGGTAACCAGATTTCTGCATGGAATGAAATTCTTTGAACAACTTTGGAAGCCCTTCTCCCAAGGAACAATCCTGCCAAGTTTGGTTGAAATTGGACAAGTGGTTTTTCACAAGAAGATTTTTAAGTTCACTATATAATCTATATAACACACACAAACACACAGGTGAATCGCTATATGCCACCGCATCGCAGATGCTGCGGTGGCATAAAAAAGGAAACAACTGATGTAAGTACAAATCACACTAAACCAAGTTGGTGGACATGTTCCTTAAAAGCGCAGCGTACAATAACTGATAATTAACTGATGATGAGAAGCTTAGCATATAATCACGTGTCCTATTACCTTTGTATAGTAGTTTTGTATTTCTTTTCAGATATTGATCATGGACGAAATTGAAGAGAGGATGGAAAATATGGAAATGTCCATGGAAGCGGCAAATGAAATTCTCGTAGAAAAACTAAACGAATTTAAAGATAGGATTTCAGTGTTGGAAAATAAACAGGACTCTGATTTAAAACAGTTTCAAAAAGAACTGGAAGAGTTCCACTCGGCCAAAGGAAAATACACAAATTCCAATTTTTGTTTACAGTGACTTTTTCAGAATATAAAAGTTAGTTTAATTCACTTAAATAAAAAATGTTGAAGACCGTATTATAATCCATTAAGCTTATGCTCGACTGTTATATTATCTATTATGTTATAGCAAAAGTAGCACTAAAATTATTTGCTAAGCGTTTTTATGGTTTTACTTTCTTAATATAAAAAAGGTAAGTAAAAAGGCACAGAAATTATCTTGTTGAAAAAACGTATTAAATTGTACTGTCGGATGCGAATTATTTACCCGAGTTTATGAAGACTATAAAATCAAACGATAAGAACAAACTTGATTCAGGTAACCATGCATATTTGTCAAAAGCAGTATGGTAGGTCAGCATCAACAAAATGGTGCCCTGCTGGTGTGGCTTGATTGTGTTAGAGACTGTGTTGCGTTAATATCGCGTTGCTTTGTTGATCTTTGATCTCATTTCCTGTAATAGTTTTAAGTTTTCAATGTCAAAATCTCATGTGATCATTTCTGTTGATTACGGTGTTACGAGCTAAACGCAACAGAAAAGATAACGCAGCAACAAATCTTTACAATTTTTAATTAAAGAAGAAACAGTTATTTACAATAATACAAAAAAGAAAGTAAAGTTTAACTCACAATTATCCACGATTCAAATTTAATCATTGTCGTAATGTTTAACACACAGTTTGAAATTCAATTATTCACACTTCTAACTTAATTAATGTCCAATGATCACAGCAGAATAACAGAATATGACCAAATTACTTCCAACACAGAATTACAAAAAACAAACCATCAAGATATATTTTGACTTTTTCTCTTCATTTGTATGCTGATGATTTTTGTGCTACTTTTCAGAAAACCGGGGGGCGTGACTTACAATGTTTTTTTTAAATTTGGGCAAAAACCCAAATTTGGGGTAGTAAAACGAAAAATGTCAATAAACAAGCAAGAGGGAACATTGGTTTTATTTCCGCCCAGAAAACCTGTACTTAAAATTTAGATTTTGTCTTTAAATGTTTGGGCATGATTTCGTTTAAATTATGTGATTAAAAACAAATATTTGGGAATTTTGTTTTTCATGAGCAATGCGATTTCAATTTTTTAACGCTAGGATTTTGGGGGCACAAAAGGGGCAGCGCGGGCGTTTGGCCCTTTCGGGTAGCCCCGTGTAAATTAGGGTTGGGGGGTTCCCCAAAAGGCGGGTTTTTTCTTTTTAATTGTTGACTTTTTGTTTGTATGGGGTGTTTATTTGCGTATTTGGGGCTTCCCCTTAGGGGGGAAAGTTCATAAAATTTCTTTGCATAAAATGCTGTCCATAAAATCGAAAGCCTAATGAGATTCTTCCCTTGGGGTGGGCCCCAAAAATATAGCAACGACCAATGCAGCAGTTTCAGGAGATATGGGTTGGGTCCCCCTTTGGTCCGGCAATGGGAATCAGTGGCCATTTTTTGGGTGCGCTTTCCCAACAAATACTTGTAGACTAAATAAACGGATTGAACTTTGGTCGTTGACAAAAGGTGGCTCCTCAATGTAAAAATTGGTTTTATCATGTCCAAAAGCAATGGAATGAATTAAATCTTGGTATGTTTTGCGACTTGTCTTCACCCATTGCTAAAACTTCCTTTGTGCGCCAGGTTGAATCTTTTGACTATGGAGGGATTTAAGGCTGAATGGATCCGTTCGGTTAATTGTACAGTGGGCCCGTCAGGTAGGGGTCTGAATAAGCTGAGAACCTATAGAACTTTTTAAGCAGGAACATACGTCAGAAGAGTACTGTAAAATGATCTTACCCCCTAGGCATAGGTCAGCGTTTTGTAAAATTTAGGTGTGGGGTAGCCCCTATTCGTATCGAAACGGGTAGGTACGTAGAATCTGAGATTAGATGAACGCCACTGTCCTTTTTTGTAATGTACTTGAAGATGAACAGCATGTTATATTAGAAACTGCCCAGTATATGAAATGATTTTAGATCAGAATTAAATCTCTAAGGCTGTGTTTGCACGAACCTTCTTTTATTAATTTTAGCAAAAGACAACCAACTTGCATTTTTGTTCTCTAGTCAACCATTAGTTCAGAAAAATGTGCCAAAAAACCTGTTTTTAATATTCTTCCAACGTCGGTCAATCTTACTTATGTAAATAATATATTTTTATAATAGAACTATGCTACTGTATTTTTTTTTATATATATATTTTTTATGTTTTGATGTATGTTTTTTTTTATTTATTTTTTATTTTTTTTTTTCTTACTTTGAAATAATAAAAAATAGCGACTGTTTTTTTTTTTTTAATCATATAAATATATAAATGTATATTTCTTTCCATTAATTTATAGTTTTTGTACTGTGTAGTTAGTTATTATTTATAATTGGATATAATTTTATGATTAGTATGATATTTTATCGTGTTATTATAAATGTTTTACTAGTCTCTTATAATTCAATGATTGAATGGTCATGTACTTTTTTGTGTTTTATGTTTGCTTATGAATGTTATTTGTGTATGTACATGAATGAGACTTAAATAAATAAATAAATTAACGGCTTTATATGATAAAATGCTGCCAGAATCAAAGTAACAATTTTTTAGTATTTCAAGATTTCAAGATTTTATTTTCAAAACACCAGAAGGTCATAGACCCATGTGGCCGACATTTACATACTATATATGGCTACAGCAATTTTACATTTAACAACCATAATTACATATTCAAACATGCATGCATGCATTCATACACACATACATACATATATATAAGCATAAGTACATGCAAGCTCATATATTGGCATATACACCATCTAAACCCATGTATACACATACATTTTCACATACAGTAAAGACTGTCTTAGTGACCCCGTATATAGCGACGTTCTGTCTTTAGCGACCATAAGTAAGGTGCGCCGAACAGTATTTACTATATAAATGGTCCTGTAATGTTAGCGACTCCCTGTCTAGTCCGTACAACGAACCATGATGTAGTCACCCCATTACCGGTATTTGAGTCGTGAAAAGCGACTTTGGCAAGGAGAGCAAGGGCTTTGAGCTAGGGGGGGAATTGGGCGAAGAAGTCGCCTTCGGATCCAAGCGACTTCGTCTAAAAACAAACTTCAAAGAGATTTTGAGTGCCCAAATTTTTTTAAATGATCTGTCAACTTATTTTCGCCGCTAGGTCCGTTAACATTGTGGGGTTTTTACCTCTCAATTAAAACCAATTACCGTTAATCCGTAGTTAAGAACGCGTGTCAACATCAACAAAGTGTAATACACGCCCAAGGCAAGAGTTCACTATGTATATCTTTTCTCATTATGTATTAATGCGATTGACGAATCAGAAACGCGCGTTGTATCTACGCAGTCTTTGCATTGACCAATCTGCGACAAACGCTAATACACTGTGGCTGGTTTGTTGACAATTACACAAAATGGCGACAGATTCAATCAATTTTCGCCGATTGAATGAATTAAAAGACAACCTGCAAGATACATAATTGCTGCGGTGTTTTGGGGCGAGTAAAGAACAAACAATGCCCAACGTCTTAAATGTGTGGTTATGTTTTGAAACCTCGATTGTTAAAATTTTTTTTTTCGGAGCACTTATCTGTAGGAGTTAATGTGAAGATTTGTAGCTAATGTTTTATTAATACATTTGAACTTAAAGTAAACAGGCTGATTTTACAACATTAAATGTCTATAACATCTCATAAGTAAAATTGAAATTAAACATTTTTTACCAAACAGCTTTATCAATATAAATTACATTTTTAAATCAATATATAACTTTTTAAATACTAATGTAATGGTGTAGTTTATAATCTTTATCAATTATACATGCAAATTTTAATACTGTCTTGTTTTTATAAATGATATTTGGTATGTTAATATTAGTGAAAAATCTAATCAAGCAAAAGTATGGTACTACGTATCCTGCTTTTCAACAAAATATTGATATGTTCATATATATTCGAATTATGTAGAGACTGTCCACAGTGACTCCCTGTCTATAATGACCTTTTTTCTTTTCTCCCATCGAAGGTCACTGTAAACAGTTTTTGTATTTTCTGATCGCAAGATCAGTAAATACATAGCTAACATCCACGGTCTAACACAAATTTTCCTAACAGACCTAACAACGCAAAGTAGTTCTCACTCAGAACTGCTTAAAAACCAGCAATTTAAAATAAAGAATAATTTTTAATGTATGCATTTAACGAATTACAGTGCATTAAAAGTTTAGAGTAGTCAAATAGAAATATGAGGTTACAAATAAACATTTCGCGGATGAATATTTTTTTACCCAATGAAAAATGTTCGGCTATTTCCGTAAAGCTTAATCAATGAAAATGCTATTTTTAGCTATGTCGATTACCGAATACTCCAGAGCGTAGTACACATCAAATAAATCTGACTGTCGAGTAGTGGAATATATACATGTCGTACTGTCTTTGCAAGAAGATTTTCGCTAAATTATTTTCATTAGTGTTAAACAACAGGTTTATAGTGAAGAAAATACCTCGAATAAGTAAGGAATTACAAACACGGAATGGAAATTCTCAAATTTAGAAATTACAATGTATTTGTTATTATTCAAGCTACGTATGTATTACTTCACCGTGGTGCAGAGGTAGCCGCGCGCTCGTTTAGGGTGTGAGAGGCCCAAGGTTCAAATCCTAGTCGAGGCA
The DNA here is from genome assembly GCF_026571515.1 of Ruditapes philippinarum. Taxonomy (NCBI): domain Eukaryota; kingdom Metazoa; phylum Mollusca; class Bivalvia; order Venerida; family Veneridae; genus Ruditapes; species Ruditapes philippinarum. The sequence continues at coordinate 83,583 of NW_026853875.1, forward strand.
ACTTTTTTTTTTTAAGTGTCTTTTTAAGGAAGTAGCCACGATATACAAGGATAAAGTATGGCTGTCATAAAAATGAAATGATTTTTTGAATGCAACTCTAGTCATGCAAAATTCCATATGTTATCAATCTCAAACTGTTATAGACGCAGTCGCTGCGTAAGATTAATTATAGTATATAAAAATAAACTTATATAGTAAAATACATACAGATAGTCAGTGTGATTTAGATTGCAAAGATCAGAAAATACCACAGAGGTTGCCAGCCCTTTGATTACTGTATGTAAAGGCACTGCTAAAAAGCAACCCGATTTTTAATTACATTGATATGCGAATGATAAAGCCGACAACATTGTGTTATAAATAATAGACAAGAATAAACTTAGGCCTCCAGTTTTAAGATTTTAATCAACTTTTTGTGGCATATACAATATAGACAGTAAAAGTAAGTACATGTAGTAGTAAAGAAAAATTTTTCCATATCTAGTCCCAAAACGATAATGTGAAAAGGTTGGTGACCAATGGATTTTATTTCATATAGCGTTATAAATTTTTTAATCATAAACGTAACATGGTCAATCGGACATCAAATGAATATGAAATTCTTATTTCCATGTCCAAGTTCACAACGTGCACCAAAAACAAAAGTAGGCAAGTGTAATTGCATATGATTTACTATAATTGGCAAAAAATTCTTTCAAACA
>NW_026853876.1:0-26409 GCF_026571515.1 Ruditapes philippinarum
AAAACTAATCATTCGTTGATAATTTTTTTTTTAATTAATATAATGTTGTTGTATGTTGTTGCTGTAATTTTTTCCATCAAATATATAAATGGCAAGAGTTTATATATAGTTGATATATACTACATGTATAAGATAAGGTTATAAGATTGCACGCAATATTTAACAGTTCGTTCATGCGACTCTTTAATAGGTACTTATAGCATTTTTGATATTATTGCATTTAGTTTCATTTTCATTAATATGATCATTATTGAATTTCATCATCACCATATCATTTTCAAATTTACTACATTTTCAAATGGTTCAAAAATTATTTCTTTAATAGCATGCACATCAAAATAGGGTATATTAATTTACATTTCGAAGTTATGATGATGGTTGTGTTGATGGAGGCGTCACAAGATGTTTCTGTTGTTTATCGTAATGAAACAAAACTTATAAAGTATATTTATTCAGTTAAAAAATTTAATCATGATATATTTTGTTATTTCTTTGAATTTACACACTAAAAAGAGAATAATGTTATCCTCATATGTTTTAGTTTTTGCTTTTACAATATTAAGTAAACTTTAAGAATTGATAGGATTTTTAAATAACGGCGTCTATAAGGTTAAAAAATAGAAATTCTGAGTATGAGATCTTGGATTAATTTAATTAAATTAATGCAATGTTCACACATTGAGTGAATTGAAGAGTCAATTATATCAAAATGGAAAATATTTTTTTTTTGGAAGTTTTATCGATTTCAGTTATAAATTTATTTGTTGTTTCATAAGCTGTTTAATGCTAGAAATTGTGTGTTTCACCCTTATTTGTGTAGTTACTTTTTGTGTAGAAAATAAAAGATGCAGAAAAACATGTCACTATTGTTTTTAATTTCTAAAAATTAAACTATGATTTTACATTTTGTGCTCTTGTAGTTAAGTGTTCTTAAAGCATTATGATTTGAATATGCAGAACAGACTTTTATTGCAGTTTTGGTTTTAAATTATTTGTTGTTAATAATTATATGTAATTCTTATGACACATTATATCAAATATGACACACTGAGTGGTGTCATCTGTCGGGTTTTATATGAACTAATACACTTCTCAGTGTCAAATTCTTAATATTTTAAAGTTAAAATAAGCTTTTAATCTATCAATGCAAAATACATTTGACATTTAAAAGAATTTGACTTATGTTTCTCCCCTTTTTGTGACCAAAACTAGATTGTTTTCTGTAGGAATTCGTCTGTCATTATTATAAGTCTTATTAAATCCTTTAAAACGGTTGTTTCATGCTTTATGCCCTACATGTTCATTTGTTTTTAATCATTTGAAAAATAAACGTATCTTTTCTTTCAATTTGTTCATTTATTATAGACGTCATCACGGTTAATGACGTCAGTATAAAGATTGCATAGAAAAATAGTAGGCAAATATTGATTATCACACAGCTATGTGATTGTTCTTTTACAAAAACTAACACCTATGAGGAACAGGTTGGACAATAGGCTAGCAGTTAAATTGGCATAGAGGGAAGGGCATTGTAACACTAAACTTACCCAAAATGTAAACAATGAAAGTCAATAATGATATTTAAATACAACCATTGGATATCTTTGAAAAAGAGTGAAAGCAGGTACGTTCTAAGGTTAGAAATGCAGTGAATGTGTTTTTTTTCAGTTCAAACGGCAGGTTTATTAATGTGCCAAAAAGTTTGATCTATTAAGTAGAAAAAACGGATTCTCTAAAGAACACCCGGTTTGATTGAGACTCTTCATGGACGGTACTGGAAAGAGTAAGCAACACATATACATCTCTAGCATCGATGCAAGCGGAATTCAAGTTCATGAAACGGATTGATTAAAATTGTATAGATTCTGCATGCATTAAGATATTATATGTAATAGTTGGGTACTGATGACTATGGCTCTAACAAAAATACTGTTGACTAAGGTTTTCTTTGCTTGTGCACCAAAGTACTAGACAATCCGTAAACTCTACACACTTATTTATATATTTGGATATACTGTGAAAGATATCTATAATATTTATGTATAAACTATTTTGTAATTTACACTGATCACGTGATCCTTATTGAAATAATTTGGTTTTTGTTGCCGGTATCAAGTTTTCCAAATGTACCATAAAGTACTACTGAGAACATTTTACAAGTTCTTTGGTATATTAAGTGACTGTGTAATTTTCAAACATTCATGTTTATGTCATGATGTCAAGATAAATCTAGGTACTTTATTCATTAACGAAACATGCTCACAATCAATTATTAAACCAATTTTTATTGATGCAATCAAATTCTTAGGAGTCTTTTGCACTTTCGCAAAAAAAAAGAGGAAAAAACTAAAGCCGTATACATGTCAACGAGTAGTGCAGAACGAACAAGGTTCAGCATTTTCATTATCCATTGATTACTTATCTCTTTTCTGTTTCTCCAAACTTGCTATGACCCTTTCGTTTGTTTTCCTTTCGAAGAAAGAAATTTTGAATAATTTCATTACAATTACAAATACATTTACACTCGCACACAAAGAACGTAAAATATTAACGTGTGGTAATGCAATATATTGTAAAAATCATAAAAGATATTTTAATAAATGTATGTTAAATCCTGAAGTTAAACAAGTTATATTAAATAATATGCAAGAAACCAGGCCGCATAAGATTATTTTATTCAACGAGTATCACACACCAAAATACTAGTACGAGGGGCATATCTAAATTAGCGGCAACAACTCAATTTAACAATGATTTCCTAGTGAAAAGACATGTTAAATTTAAGGTTGGAAAGATTATTGGCTTTTCTAACAGTCTATTTTCGCAAGATTTGCACTACAATTTTAAAAGGCCCGTGAAATACCGGTTGTTTTTTATGGGTTGTAAACATGACTGAATTGCATTGTGGTTTGAGATAGGAGCTAAGAGCTTCTTGCAAAATTTGGGGGTTATTGGTAAATGCGCGCCAGAAATAAAAACGGATCTAGATTAAGTTTATGGAGAAAATGTACTTCCACATTGCACAATTACCATGTGGATGTCAATGTTTAAAGAAGTTAGAACTTATATACGCATTTGGCGGCCAATTTTCGCTACCTCTGAAAAAGACATCAGCACTGTCAAAACCATAGTTGATGAAGATGCAAGATATACCGTCGAGGAGATAAGTAACATATCGAGCTTGAGTGCGTCATATGTGTTTGAAAGAAAAATTATTGTGACGCATTTGCTACCTTCTGACCAGAAAGTGAGTGGGTTTCGAAAGCCTCGGCTTTGCTCAAAGATCGAGAGCCTAGACGTATAAGAGATTTGTCATATTGGACGAAATGTGGTTCATTTTTTTGAGTCTGACAATAAATTAAGTAACAAAATATTAAGGTGAAAACAGCATTCGCTCAGTTGTTGCTCGACGTAGCAGGAACATTAAAAGAATTATTTACGCTCATTTTTAGACATTGATGGAATAGTGGCCCGTGTCGCTGTGCTTAAGAGAGTGTCACTGGAACATTTTACCATGACCATATTCTCACTGCTGTAGTTATATGTAATCACTACATTACAAAGAACCCAATGTAAATCAATGATTATGCTCGTGCGCACCGTTAGCCTTGGTTCAAGCTTATTTAGAGGAGCAGAGAATTTAGATTTTGCTACATCCCACTTATAGCACTGACCTCTCTCCTTGTGACTTTTGGTATTTCCATTTGGCCACGGATGCCCCTCCCCATTGGTGTCGATGCTAGCACGATATTCACCCTTTTTAACTTGAATATCGATCTCAAATCTGGCTCGAAATCCAACGCAAACGGGATATTGAATTTCGATATGCCATTTCATTCCTCAGATCTAATTCTTAGAGCTAATAAAAGATCTGCTTATTGAAAATAAGAAAAAAATTACAAACAATAAAAAGAAATTCAATATAATGTATATAATTATTCTTCAAACCAATTTTCAAACATAATAGAATATGTTATATACATTTTAATTAAAAGTTAAATGAATAAGTGTAATACTTTTTATAACTTCTGAATAGTCCACTTATGAATTCAAAGGTTTATAAAACATCAAAATGGAGGAGTTTGATTGAATTAATTCGAAGACTAATCCTTTATAAATCTGAAAGGATACTTTTAAACTTCGTCCCATTGGTTAACTCAGAGTTGTTACTCAAAACTAGACTTCCGCTGCTCAAACCTAAACTTTTTTCCAACGCCACCACCTGCCCTGGGTAAGCATTAAGTGTGTATTATTCAATTCCGTATTTGTAACATTTACTCGTAAACCATGCGCACTTACCTGCACCTTCAAATGGTACTCCAACAACGAAATATTATTCAAACGAATTTTAATCCTTTAATTTCTGAATTTCCTAAATTGACTAGTCGTCTATATTCCATTAATAGTTTGTCCATTTTTACTCAGATCACTAAACAAATATCACAAAACTAAAATACTGCATATGTCTTTGTTTGTTTGTTTCAATTTACGCCTTTTCCCAACAGTATTTCAGTTATATAGGCGGTAGTTTCCTAATCATCGTTCCTAAAGAGTTACACCAGTACTAGACTACCTCCCTCCGCGCTAAACTACCAAAGCATCTCAGTGGATCGAACCCACGCCAGAGTTGCATATGTCAGTCAATGTTTCCTCTGTTTGCCTTGATTACAGCTAGACGTTGAGCACTCATAAACATATCTAATTCCAAAAAAAGGCTATAAGAAATTTCGTCCACTCTTTAACAAATCTGTTTCAGCTGCAGCTTCTGTTGGCTTGTTAATCGATTTTGACTTCTGAAAAATATGATAAACAAGATCATCAAGGAAAGGCGGAGCTCAACGAACGCAGCCCCTGAATTCACGCCAACCAAACTCATCTAAAATGTTGCCTACAGATTCGAAGAACACGGAAGAATAGTTCCTTTCTCTTGTTCTAAGATCTGCAGTTTGACATGTATCACTGTCCGTCATGCATGAGAATCATTCCACTTGAACAATTGGAATTGAAATAGGACGCAGAATTTCAACCTGATACCGGACTACAATAAATTATCACGAACTATAACGACTTCTGTTTTTAGGTTTAATGAAAAAATTATAAAAGATTCGCCGCAAAACTGATCCAGTTATACCAGGCAAGGATCTTTGTATCTTAAAATGTACTCGGCCGTCATTATCATGATAATTAAACAATAAAAAATGAAGTAGTATGCACTAGTTATATCTATATTTAATGAGTTGGGTCATCCTCAGATATTCTACGTACACAAAAAAGTGTTCGAGAGATCGGTAGTTAGAGCAAACCGGGGTTGAGTTTTTATCATGTATCGTACTTTTTGTAGACACAGGCGTGGAGATTATCCTGGTCATACGATAAAATGATACAAATTACTTAGCCCTAAATAAGGGAAACACAACTATATATCTGCTTAAGAAAGTTGCGAAACTGGGAACAAGGTGTAATTTATAAGACATTTTGTTATGATACTGCTGAATAACTGTGACCGCTGATTCTATTGTTTCTGTAGATGATAGCCTATATCACCTGTTTTTCCTTTTCAGAAACTCAAGACCAACATTATATCAATATTTTTGTGCAAAGGATGATCCTACTGAAATTCATTGTGATTTACAACCTTATTGAATAATAAAAAATGCTAAAACGTGATGTGATTTAGCGCATGGGACACAATGACAGTAACAAGAGTTATCAAAAGAACTTTAGGATATCTTCAGAGTTATAACAAGACATTTAAAAAATCGGGTATAGTTTGTTAGACGGGGCTTTATGTTTGCAATTTCGCATTAAATTTAGCTAGTTACAGGTCAATACTTGCGAATCGACAAATAATTTGGAAATAGTACTAAAAACTACAAGCAATTTCAAGCAAGAGGCTTAATTGAGCACCTATTACTCACTTTTAAAGATGAAAATTTCCATTTTTGACGGGTGCTTTTTTAGTATAATTATACAATAGGTTTCCGACGAACTCCGTGACAGTCATCACAATGACTCCTGACAAGTTATCAGACATCCACTACACTTATCAATTGCCTCTCAATTATATGCTCTTGTGTTAAGTGTCCTTTATATAAAATGATGTAATATCTTACTTGTAATATTAACATTAAAGTGTTAATTTCAATTTAAATGTATATACATACCAGCTACGACATGTTACAATAAAGAGAAATACATGTAGTTGTCTTCATACAAGAAACAAAATAACGGTCAAAAGATTATATGAAATAAATGTTTAATTATTTAAAGTAAGTAAGCCCCGAAAGTGTTTTTTGTTGCAAGTATAATATGTCAATTCATATTGTCCTTTAAGTTTTCTTTCTTGGTGTTAAAGATACGATTTAGATAGAGTTTGGTCAAAGGTTCAATGTTACTAGAACAAGTTTATCAGTGCAGTTTGTACTTAACTTTTACGGAAATATTCCGGAAAAAGTTCAAAGTGTAGAAATGAACAAAGGACAATAACATCAAAATAAGGCAAGGCAGAGTTACAGTTCTTTGCACTTAACTTTTTTTTATAAAATACAATTTCCTACAAAGTGTTTTTGTTGATACATCTTCAGGTTTCAGAGTTATGTCCCGGACCAAGGTCACAGTGTAAAAAACAAAAGACTATAACTCCAAAATTTGGCAAGGCAGAGTTATGCTTCTTTTGCACTGCACTACCACCCAATGATATCGTTTGACCTATAAATATTCACGTTCATATGTTTTATAGTTTAAGAGTTATGTCTAGGACAAAGTTCATAGTGTAAAAATGAACAAAGGGCAATCACTCAAAAATTAGGCAATGCAGAGTAAGGGTTCTTTTGCAAGTCAGATCTACTCAATCTACAAAGTTTCATGTTGATATCTCTTATACATATGTATATAGTATGTAGTTTTAGAGTTATGTCCCGGACAAAACAAAGCGGACGGATAGACGGACGGACGGGCATTCTTTCTGAGTTGACATTATGCGTTTTTTCTTTGATCACTTAAACCCCATAAGCAACCATTTCCCCGGATGTACAAGTCTGTACTGAAAAAAACATGGATATTCACCCCACAGTATCACTTGAAGTCGTACGGACGGAAATACGGCCAAAGCCGCGACTTTATGCTCACCTAAGGGGAGCATCAAAATTGACGTCAACTTTGACATTACGGTGTGCTTCTGTACATGTTACACATCTAAACCCCGAGCATTGCCGTTTCATAAAGAAATATTTAAATGTATTTCCCCAGTGATCGTAGGGACAAAAGTTAAACCAATTAACACCCAAGGGGATATCACGAGGTAATGCTACATGCCAAATACACGAGCACTGGCCATTCGTATGAGAAGAATTTGTAAAATAAAATACTTTACAAGTCTTAATAAACTGAGTAGTAATTGCCTTTGGTCTAAAAAGGTATTGTCTTCAAACTTGATATAGTTTAACTCTCAAGGGCAGGTAAGACTGCTAGGCAAATTTGCAGAATTATGCTCCATTTTCTATGTTAATTAGATTGAACTATCTATTCGATAATAGTTGAAAACAGGCATATCATTTTTCTTCAATAATAAAAGAAATTTTCATCACAATCCTTCTGTAGAAAAAACCTTTTATATATATGGTGTGAATTTTGCATAGCTAAAAAGAAAACAAAGCGTAACTTTAATTACAGAGAAAAAGTTAAGTTGTCTTCAATAAGTAAATAAAGTCCAAGAAAAATTTGAATGTACATACAAAATGCCAATCGGAACGTCCTCGGCTTTTATCCATAATAACCTCGGAAACAATACGGATTGAAAGTAGCTCTACCACGTGGTTTCAGATGTAAACAGAGACAGAATTAATGTAAAACGAATCAATATATTTGACATCTAATGTCTGTTCCGGTACTCTTTTGCTCGTTTTTCGTACTTTCGGTTTCTACAACCATAATAATAAATATATAAATAATGTATTGTTTGCTTTTGTACCTATGAATTCACTTATTTTAGGTAGACTTTTACTACATATATTTGAGATAAAATTGTTAACAACTCCCAGCATTAAATAACTATTTGTTTACATGTTTAGTATTAAAGCGTAAGTTAGACCAAAATATCCCATCCGTTCTGTGTATTCATACTATTCTGTTCGAGGTCCTTATCCGAAGACAGACGAAAAGGGCCGAGTAGTTGCGATTGAAAAATGCCTGGTGTAAAGGTATAATTGTTCCGATTAGGGCGATATCTCTAATCCTTCCAATTATCGAGGAATCATTCATGTAAACGTACTTGCTTAACTATTTTCACTTATTCTTTGATATATATATTTAACAGAATGCATGAAGAGCAAAACGTGTTCAATGATTCTCAAAATTCGGTTTCAAAATATGCTCAATTGCAAATTAAAAATATATTGTCTATTCGTCGACTACAAAAAGGCTTTCGATACTATTGTTAGAGATGCGTTATGGTTAAAGCATTTGAAAATTGGCATTAATTGTAAGATGTTAACTATATTAAAGTCAATATATGCCTCTGTTACCTTCATCTTCGATGCCTTATCTGATTTGTTCGACGTTACTATTGAATTAAAGCAAGGGGAACCACTCTCGTCTTTATTCATTCCCTTTGTAAATGCTTTATGTGACAACATTGATTTTAACTCTCTTACTGATAACGATCTTAACTAGTTATTTATTTACATTTTATTTGTTGCTTTTTTCTGATGATATAGCGCTCATTACCACTGACACACACAGTTTTCAAAACCCAGTTAGATGCATTAAATAAGTATTCTACAAAATGGGCTTCTTGGAAACAAATGTCAGTTAAACAGAAATATATTTGTTTGGAAAATGTTAACAAAGATACTATATTCAATGGTTGATTAATGGTGAATTGCGGGAAGTTGTGGACCGGTTTTTTTTGCTATTTAGGTGTAAAGTTTACCTGCACTTGAAATATGACAAACGCTACTATTGCGCTGTCTGAACAAGCATTGAAAGCATAATATGTTAGTTAGGGTGATTCAGTAGAGTAGATTTAGATTTAAAAACTTAAATATCTTTTTTTTATTCTATGGTGCTACCAATTTTGCTAAATAATGCAGAGTTTGGTGTATTTACGATTGCAAAGAAATTGACAAAATTTAACACAAATTTTGCAAGAACGTACTTGATGACGTCAGCAAACGCCAAATAATGCTGTGTTATGTGAGTTAGGAATATTTTCCCTTTCTGTTATTTCCAAAGAAAGAAGTCTTTAATTTTAGTTAAAATTATGAAAATCCAGGACTCACAAATTAACAATATGTTTGTAGACCAATGCAATAGAAATAACGATTATCAATGGACAAGCAGTAAAACGCTTGTTAGATAGCTTAGGTTGTAGTCATATATGTCGTTACTTTGACTTTGTATTTAATTATATATATATATATGCCAAAAGTATGTTAAAGCAGCATCTGCGGTAAAAATATATATACAGAACTAGAATACTTCAAATACATACTATGCCTAACCTTGAGTATTACAGAAAATTTGAAACTACTTTTTATAATAAAATTATGTGATGTTTAACAAATAATGTGTAAAGGAAAGAACTTGTTTGTTTCAGACTAGGCTCTCATAAATTAGAAATAGAAACTAGAATATTTTGAACATGCTAAACTATTCGGCGTATTTTTCCTGATACTCTGTAAATGGTTTAAAGGTAATGTTCATATTATTACTTACAGAAAGCTTTGTCTTATTAGAAAAAACATTCATATAAGCTACTTTGAAATTTATTATCACCTTATAAGTAACATGATAGTTCTCCGTACGTGATATTTATACCCCTGACTTTTTTCGTAATGTAAATTTCCCATAGGCCTCTGGAAGGTATTCTTACTGTAAATGCAAGTGTCCCAATGACTAAGAATTTTGTACTGTTACATAGGTAACAGTACTTTTTAACAATATAAAATCCGGTCACGTGGTCTATTTTCTGAATAAAATGAAATACAATGGCTGCCATGTTTTTCCCGATTCATATATTTTTGAAGTTCACCACGCAAGGGCATCACCAGAGTAACTATGACACCAATAAAATATATAGTTCTTTAACACCCTACTGTTGAGTGCTTTTCGCATATAAAAATAAAATATATCACCGCCTTTGAGTATTGTAATAACGCCTTTAGTTTTTTGTCATTACATGTTTAGTGCACATTATAACGCATTGTGGTTTGCGTAATAACGCCTTTATTCACGTTTAATGCATTATTTGCGTTATTATGCCTTTTGATTCGCTTATATATGTCCTTTGTTTTTGCGTAATAATGCCTTCATTCATGTAGTTACGCCTTTCCAATATTTTATTTTATTTTGTTTTATTTACATTAAAATTTTGCCTTTTTAGATTTGTATGTACATGTATTACTTAGTTCACTGAAGGCTTTCTCCTATCTGACATATTAAATTATTGTTAACTTTGTCTAAATTGATTAATTTCGGCTACATTAAAGTTTTCATATAAATACCAAATTTTACGTAGAAATTAGATTTAGTGTGATATATTCACTGGGATATAGTTTTAAATTTTAAATTACGATTTAAATGGCGATTATGAGGTTGACACATGCAACATGAGCAGCAGTAAAATAAACCAATCAAAGACGTGAAATCTCTTACACGTTAATTAGGTTAATGTTTTCCTAATTGTGTTAATATTATGAACTGTCTATATTGTTTAATCTACTTATGCTAATATTTATGTGTGATATCTACTTGCAAATTAATTTTTGTAATAAAAAAGACGATTTGACCAGGGTGAGCGTGACTTAAAGTCAATTAAAGTTATTTATAAACAGAAACATTTGTTTCTTCAAGAACCGGAAGAAATGAGTAAGATATGATCTAAACACTTTAATGCACCCGGAAATTAATTATGAAGGCTTTATCAGTTTTTTTTGCTTCAAATCATCATACTTTAATACTGTACTCGCTAAGCAAACCATCATTTATCAGTATATTATAATAGAAATGGAATTGATCTACATATTACTTTTCTGTCTTATATGGTTGTCTTTGGGTGAGTCTAAATATATATTCTACTTGTAGCAACATGATTTTTTATACCGAACACTAATTACCTTTTTGTTTTTTAAAGATCAATTAAACATGTAAAAGATTTAAATATGAAAAGGATTTTGGATAACCACTATTCGAGTATGTGCTTGCATCATCTTTTATTTTCATACATTAGCATGTATCAAAGCGATTCTGTGAAAAAAATTATATACTATTAAGGGCGTTATACATAGGTCTGATACAGCTTATGTTTATTACTGGTTCATGATTTTCATTATACGATGGGTCACAAAACAAAACTTATTGGTAGTTTATTAAACATTTGTGTTTTCAAAGAAATAATTAAATGTTTTTGAAAGTTTACGCATTATTTGTCGAAAAGTCAGCTACGTGAAAAGTAAAAAAACAGAAGGCTTTGCTACCTTTGGTTGAGAATTGCCTGCCTTTAGAATAAGTAAGACTTTTTTAAATCAAGGGTGGACGACTCGGGTATTTTTATTTTCTACTTTTAAGATCATGCAATGTTTAAATAAATTCTATTATACAGTTTTCATTGGTCTATATGTCTTTACGTAACTCCTTAAACATGCGTACGAAGCATTGGGTGTTGAAAAAATAAAACAATGATTAAATTTTCTTCACACACTTTAATAGCGCGTACATATTATTTGTTGCATAGCATAAAAATGTTTGCAAACAATGCTATGACTTAAACCAGTTTATTTGTTGGTGAGTGATTACTTAGAAATGAAGTCAACAAAAAGAAACGGTGCTACTTGAGAATAGCACACTGCTAATCTGTAGCATACACTTTTTTAAGGAATAGTAATAAAAAGAATTGTTCATTTGTTCCATTCAAATGTAGGAAACAATTTATTGAAACAAAATGAAACCTTACATAAGTCTTTCAAACTTACTTTTTAAACTTTCCAGCTGCTTTAATACAAAGTGTGATTAGTGCCGCGCTGCTTGTGATTATAGCATGCCTCCTTGTTTACATTAGAAGGTACATGTAAGTACATATCATTGCATTATACTGATGAAGTCAATACATGCTGGCGTTTTTATACGTTAGCCAGATATTGTCTTAAGATAATTATTAAATATTAAACAGACTAGGCATATTGATACATGAACTTTTATTTCAATTTGTGTCTGTAATTTTAAATGTTTTTATTTGCACTATTGAGATGCAACAGATATTGATGGTTTGTAGTAAATAGATATAATTTGTTTCATACGTAAACGTTTTAATATTCATTGTTTGAATAAAAACAAACATGGCTGTTCTTTATAACACAGCTCTTAACTTGGAAATGGGTAAAAAAGAATTCAAAACGGTTGTTTCAGATTGAAACTTTAACCTGGCAACCAGCCGCAATCGAACAAACACTTTAATACCCTACAGCTTTCAAAATTGGAGTCACGTTCAGAGGAAGTTCAAGTTGTAAGTAATGAAACAGCTGCAACCGCATCTCGCAATGAATATGAAAGATTAAATATGTATCGAAATCCGAAATGTAATGCTGACATGTATCAACAACTTGATATTGCTAATGTTAGAAGCTAAAACATGTTAATTTTTAAAATCCAGAAACTAAGCTAATATTATACGTTTTTTATGACATATACGAACAAGTTTTGTATTATCTTTGTAATGAAATTTATATTCTTTTGGCCTTTAACCTTACCATATATTTCGGCACATTTCCATAGACCACAGACGACATTTTACTTATAGAACATTATATTCTGGGAAATGCCACGGCAATGCAACAGTCCAGATAATAAAGCTGTCTCAAACACACTTGTGTCTTTTATTTTATTAATTTATAATCAATATATTGAAATTTCCCATTTTTGAATCGCATGAACCAGCTATAATAATTTTTAAAAATATACAACAGAATGGTGTCAGATTTATAGTTGAGTAGTAAGAAAAGAAATTATCAGGACTTTCTGTGCCAGTTTTGACCTGGAACGCGCCAAATACTCCTAAACAAGTAGTCAAATTTCAAAGACTCGTTGAACAGATGTTTGTGTGAATTTTGAAAAACAAAGCTAAGAAATAATGAATATCTTATTTGTTGACCTGGGTTGATGACAAGGGTAGAGATATATACTCGACATTGGGACCAATCACTGGTGATGATGCCGATGATCTACAGAGCTATTATGATAAATGTAGAGAACATACGCAGACATCCTTGATCCCGATATTTGTTACGTTAAAAGTAGCTGAATTGTTTTCTTAACTATGTCTTAATAAATAGAACTACCCTTTGATTTGTATAAAACAATCATCTGGTGAGCGTGAACACCTTCGGATATAAACCGTTAGCTTTATGCAAAAGATTGACCTTTTTATTTGTATTGATCGCCTTGAAAAACGATGATTTTGCAGGTTTTTTTTTAAATATGTAGGTATTAAAAGGGACATATTTTTTCTGATCATTGCCTACTTGTATTTTCATTAGATTGAAAACATATTATAAACAATGTCTTATCACAATGATATATAAACTTGTGATAAAATTGTGTTGACTGATACTGATCCAAATTTATTTCAGTCTTTGGTAAACGATATAAAAGTATTATTGGATGAATTGTCGGTTAAAATAGTATCGGGTGAAATGTGTATGAATAATTAAACAGATATTGAATATTTTGTAATTATCAATGGCATACGTTGAACACTACATAAATGGTTCAATAATAGTTAAGAACAGGCGTGTCATTTTTCTTAAATAATGAAAGAATTTACCATCACAATCCTTTTGAAGAAAATAGAGCTAACTTTTTATATAGAAGAAGTGCATTTTGCATAGCTTAAAAGAAAACAAAGCGTACCTTTAATTATAAAGAAAAGGTTAAATTGTCTTCCATGAGTAAAACTAGTGTAGAGACAGTTTCTAAAACATAACTTTCTATACAGAGACACAAGAGAACAACGTAGCAGGCTTCTTTTAATTGATGCAGACACCTTTATTGCATCACATCTTGTTGTATTTTTAACAAAATATTTGATAATGGAATTTATCCAACTGCCTGGTGTAAAGGTTAAATTGTTCCGATACACAAAAAGGGAGATATCCCAATTCCTCCCAATTATCGAGGAATCATCCTTGTTAACGTACTTGCTAAACTATATTCACTTACTCTTAGAAATATATTAAACAAATGCGAAGAGAAAAAAGTGTTCAATGATTCTCGATTCGGTTTTAGAGACAATCTGTCTGCAACTAGTTGTAATTGTTGCTATTTTCTGATGAAATAGCGGTATTTGACCCATACAGCCCAATAGGATGCAGTATATAGTTATTCTACAAAATGGGGCTTCTTGGAAACAAATGTCAATAAAATAGAAACATTTATTTTTGGAAAACGTTAACAAAGACACCATTTTCAATGGTTTATTAATGGTAAATTGCTGGAAATTATGGATCATATTTTTGCTACTAAGGTGTGAATTTTATCTGCACTTGAAATATGAAAAATGTTGCTATTGCGCTGTCTGAACAAGCATTGAAAGCATAACATGTTTGTTAGGGTAATTCAGTAGAGTAGATTTAGATAAAAACTAAAATGTCTCTTTTTATTCTATGGTGCTACCAATTTTGCTAAATAATGCAGAGTTTGGTGTATTTACGATTGCAACGAAATTGACAAAATTTGTGTTAAATTTTGCAATAACGTACTTGGTGTACGTCAGCAAAAGCCAAATAATGCTGTGTTAGGTGAGTTAGGAATATTTTCCCTTTCTGTTATTTCCAAAGAAAGAAGTCTTTAATTCTGGTTAAAATTATGAAAATCCAGGACTCACAAATTAACATTATGTTTGTAGACCAATGCAATAGAAATAACGATTATAATTGGGCAAGCAGTAAAACGCTTGTTAGATACATGTAGCTTAGGTTGTAGTCATATATGTCGTTACTTTGACTTTGTATTTTATTTTATATATATGCCAAAAATATGTTAAAGCAGCATCTGCGGTAAAAATATATACAGAACTAGAATACTTCAAACACATAATATGCCTAACCTTGAGTATATCAAATTGAAACTACTTTTTGTAATAAAATTATGTTGATGTTTAACAGAAAAGAACTTATTTGTTTCAGACTAGGCTCTCATAAATTAGAAATAGAAACTAGAATATTTTTGAACATGTTAAACTATTCACCGTATTTGTCATGATACTCTGTAAATGGTTAAAAGGTAATGTTCATATTATTACTAACAGAAAGCTTTGTCTTATTAGAAAAACCATTCATATTAGCTACTTTGAAATTTGTTATCACCTTATAAGTAACATGATAGTTCTTCGTACGTGATATCATTACGTATTAATACCCCTGACTTTGTTTCTGGAAGGTATTGTTACTGTTAATGCAAGTGTCCCAATGACTAAAAATTTTGTACTGTTACATAGGTAACAGCACTTTTTAACAATATAAAATCTGGTCACGTGGTCTATTTTCTGAATAAAATGAAATACAATGGCTGCCATGTTTTTATCGATTCATATATTTTTGAAGTTCACCACGTAAGGGCATCACCAGAGTAACTTGGTATAGTTCTTTAACACCCTACTGTTGAGTGCTTTTCGCATATAAAAATAAAATATATCACCGCCTTTGATTATCGTAAAAACGCCTTTAGTTTTTTGTCATTACATGTTTAGTTCACGTTATAACGCATTGTGGTTTGCGTTATAACGCCTTTATTCGCTTTTAATGCATTATTTGCGTTATTACGCCTTTTGATTCGCTTATATATGTCCTTTGTTTTTGCGTAATAATGCTTTCATTCATGTAATTACGCCTTTTCAATATTTTATTTTAATTTGTTTTATTTACATTCAAATTTTGCCTTTTTAGATTTGAAATAGCATTTGTATGTACATGAATAACTTAGTTCACTGAAGGCTTTCTCCTATCTTACATATTAATTATTGTTAATCTTTGTCTAAATTAGTTCGGCTACTTTTAAGTCTTCATATAAATACCAAATTTTACGTAGAAATTAGATATAGTTTGATATATTCACTGGGATATAGTTTTCCACAAATGAATTTTAAATAACGATTTTAATGGCGATAATGTGGTTGACTCATGCAACATGAGCAGCAGTAAAATCAACCAATCAGAGACATGACATCTCTTACACGTTAATTAGGTTAATATTTACCTAATTGTGTTAATATTATGAACTGTCTAGATTGTTAAATCTACTAATGCTAATATTTATATGTGATATCTACTTTACAAATTAATTTTTGAAATAAAAAAGACGATCTGAACAGGGTCAGCGTGACTTAAAGTCAATTAAATTTATTTATAGACAGAAACACTTGTTTCTTCAAGTACCGGAAGATATGAGTAAGATATGATATAAACCCTTTAATACGCCCGGAAATCCAATATGAAAGCTTTATTCGTTTTTATGTTTCAAATCATCAAATTTTAATACTGTACTCGTTAAACAAATCATACTTTTTTCAGTATATTATAATAGAAATGGATTTGAGATACATATTACTTTTCTGTCTGATATGGTTGCCTTTGGGTGAGTCTAATATAGCAACATGATTTCTCTTATACTGAACCTTTATTACCTATTTTTTTTAAAGATCAATTAAAGGTTTACTTAAACATGTAAAAGATTTAAATATGAAAAGGATTTCGGATAACGACTATTCATGTACGAGCTTGTATCTTTTATTTTCGTACATTAGCATAGAACAAAGCGATTGTTTGAAACAAATTATACAGTATAAACTTAAATATGTTAATTTTTGATATAGTCCTTACAAATAAATAATAGAATAGACTATTATATGATAATCATAAAATGGAAGTCCTTTTAAAACATTACCAACGATAACGTCAAGAATGACGAGCTTATTCGTTCATTACGCTACGTTGAATAAATCATCGCCAATCAAAGTTTTATGTAAAACGTAAAACATTATTTAAATTACAACCGGCTTATAAACGATTCTTACAATTTAAATATGAATCTGATATTATACAAACGTGATGTTTAACTTTTTTTCTTTCGTTTTTCTATAAACTTTAATATGAAATATGTCAAGTGTTATAGATCTCTATCATATATGATTATATACCTGGGATCAGCTAAAAATAACTAATTTAAACCAAGGTTTTCATAAGCGTTTGAGTTACTATGATGATATTACATAACTATAATTTTCAGAATCACAGAGCCAAGTTTGCGATGCAGATAATCAACCTAGTACGTATAAAACATTTATCAATATATTTTCAAAAACTAAAGATAATTTTTATTTTAGTATTGTTTTTAATTTTCACAGAATAGCTGTGAAGTGTTATAAAATACTTAAACATACTTTTATGAAAACAATTGCTCTGCTTATATTCAAAATGTTGTGTGGTGCGGTTGATGTCAAATACTACTGTTCCTCGATTTTTATTCCTATTTGTAGCAGATGATCAACTGTTTTAGAACTAAAAGTATTATGACTTTTGATTATTTTACCACTTAAAACTCTAATAACATTTTGAAAGATTTTGACACATTCTTTTGTATTTATTAATATTAATTTTAAGATATTTGCACAGTGCAGACTACCCACTGAAACGTACACTTTAATTGATATTTCCTCTATCATTTCCCTCAAAATCCTTATTCAGTAAGTTGATTGCCTATCGTATTTAAAAATATAATATACATTAGGCCCGAGGTACTTAAAAAATTATGTTTAAACTTTGATATCAGGTGTTAAATTGGTCAGAAACCAGCACAGAATGTATACTGACCAAATAGATAATCCCGAGATTCGAGAAAGATTTCGGGAAAAAGATGCCATGTCTTGTACATGTAGAACAAAATTAATACGAACAATTTTGTGTTGTACAGGTGTTAAAGTCTGCACTGACAAAGATGTAACTGATACAAGATTGATCTATATTGATGCTATCAGCGCTCCAGATTTCAAGCGGTTATCATGTGAATGTGTTATTACACCTTACAAACGAAATACCATTTTAGTTTTAAGCTTTACCTATTTGACAAGCAGACTAAGTACTAGTATTACATTTGAAATAAATGACGTAAGCATAGGGAAGTTTCATATAGAAGGCAGAACAAAACTAACAGGCGCGACGAAACTTTTCTATACTAAACTGCAAAATCACGAAAGTGAAGGAGCCTGCTTAGCTGTTTATTCAGGTACGTTCATATATTCTTGAATGATCCGGAGTTTTATTTTCATTTTATTAGTCTTATATATATGATTATTTCTTTATTGAAATAAATGAATCAAAAGCTTACTGTTCCGTGAAATCCATTATAACAGTTATATAAACCATAAGCTTTAGGTTAGTTTAAATATAAATAAGTAAATATCTCTAGGAAACATAAAGAAGTTAGACTTCTATTCTGAAAAATATTAATCTTTATCCTGCTGAAAACGTAAGTAGCTGCCTTTGCTGCCAGCAGAATATACCAAGACAGTGAAGTCTCTGAATATGCTTTTTACTGCTGGCTAGCCATCTTTGTATTTTCATCTTAACATCTGATTATTTAAGCATATTACAAAAAGCTAGACAACTTAGCTAATAACATCAGAAAGGTAAAGGTTCATTATATTGATCGTTTCAGAACAGGGAGAACATTTTAACATTTCTTGCACAAAAACAACAAAAACGACACAAATGCAGAGTGCCACGACGACTTTATCTAAAAGGAGTGAAACATTTAGCATTCCGAGTAAAATATTCAACATTTCTAGTACGAGAGCAACAAGAAGGGCGAAAAAACAGACCAGCACGTTGTCTGTATCCCGAAGTAGTGAAACAACACAGACAACTTTAGAGCTTGAATATACTACTGTGTCCCGAGAAAACGATAAAACAGGTATTGTGAACAATTGAAAAAATACTATTTGAAATAACCATTAATAGATCTTTATTAATAATAATAATATTTTTTAAGAAAGGTTTATAATTACTAACATTGCATTAAAAACAAATAATATATATTGTTTAGACAATATTCGGTCCCAATTATTGAGTATTAGTTTTAACACTTACAAGTAGATTGATGTTCCATTTTAATTATTGTAATTGTATACTCTTGATAAGACAAATAACGATATTGTTAAAGGCGTATGGCCACAGTTTTTATATGCACCTGCAGTTCAATAGAAAAATGAAAAAAAAAAAAAAAAACAACAAAAAAACAATATAATTTATTTATTTGATCTAAGAGAATGAATGCTGAAAAACTTTAAGCGAAAGAATGGGAGTCATAATCCTCGCCTTCGAGTTATCATATCTTGAATTTGATTTTATTATTTGCTTGTTTCAGGCACAGATACCTTTTTCTTAAACCATATTTACCACTGATTCATGGTTTTCATTATATCCCTTGTTACAATGCAAAATCTTTATTGAATTTCACTAAACATTTGTGTTCCTTTTATTCTGTTAAGTTAGGTTATTGAAAACACCAAATAGCAAAAACAATGTTTTGAAAACTTTCACATCGTTTAACAAAAAATAGAATATTGATAGTCATAATTAGTTAAACTTAATCTCTGTCTTTTTAAAGCTAAAAGTGTTGTTTTCGCCCATTTTCTAGGTGCTGTAATACCAAGTGTGATTTGTGCCTTGCTGTTTGTGATTATAATATGTCTCCTTGTCTACATAAGAAGGCAAGTACATTTCATTGCATTATATTAATTTAGTAAGTAAATACATGTGTGTGATGTTATGTTAGACAGACATTGTTTCCAGATAATTATTAAATCAGTCATTAGACCTGGCTTATTGATACATGGATTTTAATGCAAATTGCAAGGTTGCATGGGGATGTAATGTGTATTAGTTTATCACGTGCGCACAAGATACTATTCGTGGCCCAGAGTTTTAAGTCTTGCGTTAGATATAAGTAAGTGGTGCGCACGAGTTACTATGTCATAGAGTTACCAAATCGTGTGCAGTAGATAATAAAGTGGTGTGCACTTGGTGATTGGTAAATTGCCTTGTGTGCATGACTAAGTACCTCGTGGCCACGACATAGTATCTCGTGTGCACCGCTAATAATCTCGATCCCGCAACTTAGTTATACGGGCCACGCCTTAGTATCTCGTATGCACCAAGTAATTATCTTGTTCTCACGACTTAGTAACTCGTGGCAACGACGAAGTATCTCGTGTACACCATTTAATTTTCCTGTGACCACATCTAAGTAAGTCTAAGGCACGAGATTAATAAAAACACACAAATGTCCCGTCTGTGCCACTGTAAATTTTAGTTTTTTATATGAAAGGATGAAAAACAAAAGACAATGACGGCTTTGTTATATATAAACATAATTTGTTTGATACGTCAAATTATTCCTAATTCATTTTTTCAATTTTTGAATGAAATAAGCATTGCGTTTGTTATAACGTTACTACTTTATCTTGTCAATGTGCGTAAACTGGTTCAAACGGTTGTTTCAGAATGAGACGTTATGAAAACCAGCAGCAATCGAACGAGCACACGCATACCCAACAGTTGTCAGAAATGGAGACACGTTCAGAGCAAGCTCAAGTTGCAAGTAGTGAAGCAACAGCTGCGATTGCATCTCTCAATGAATATGAACGATTAAATATGTATATTAGTCCAAATTGTAATGCGGAGATGTATCAACAACTAAATATTGCTAATGCTTGAAGCCAGAACATATAATCTTTTTTTAATCCAGATTTAAGCCAATATTATGGCGGTTTTTTCGTGAGATATACTCAAAAGTTTGGTATACTTTTTGTTATGATATTTTATATCCTCTTGGCTGTAAAACATGCATTCATTTTGTACATTTTCACTGGCCACATTGTAACTGTAGAACATTGTCTACTGTGCAATTTTCCCGCCGATGCGACAATCCATATAATAAAGCTCACTTGAAAACACTTGTGTCTTTTCTCTTATTATATTTTCAAATTTTTTGAATTGCATGGACCAACTTTAATAATTTATAAAAGCATACATAAGAATATTATATGGTGTCAAAATTTAAAGTTTAGTATTAAGGAAAGGAATTAACAGGATCTTCGATCTGGAAAGCGCCAAATCTTCGTGAACAATGGATAAAATTCCAAATGCACGTTTAAGTGATATTCACAGAACAACTGAAGAACAAAACTAAGAAAGAATATCTGATTGGTTGAATGACAAAGATAGAGATAGTCACGTGACCTTGAAACAATTAAATGGTGACGATGCCGAAGATGTATTGAGCTTTTATGATAAATGTACTTGTGCATAATGCGATATAAGTTAAGTTAAAAAGGGCCGAATTGTTTTCTTAACTTTGAGTTAGTTATATCCTAATTAGGTCAAACTATCCTTTAATTTGGAAAAAAGCAATCATCTGGTAAAGATAATTTCACTTGATAAGGGCTTAGCTATCCCTTATAATCAGATTTATTAATCTGATTATAAATACCGTCGTCTTAATGTAAGCAAAATCTTTATGTTGAGTTTTTCTTATATATTAGTGTCTAATATTTATACATTTGAAAAATATATTGGAATCTAAATAATTTATATATAAATATTTAACACTTTGCATTTAGGTATTTTCAAAATTGCACACTTCAAATATTAAACATTTCAAATATTGAACACCTGATGTGTTGGAAAGCTCCAAGACTTTTCAAATTTTTGAGAATTTGAAGACTTCAGATATTTATAACTTCCAATATTGAAAGCTTCTAATATTGAACTCTCCAAATATTGAAGACTACAGATATTGATCACTTTAAATATTGAAAACTTCAGATATTGATCACTTTAAATATTGAAAACTTCAGAATTTGAATGCCTCAAATATTGATAGCTTCTAAAATTACACTCTTCAAATATTGAAAACTGTAAATATCGAATACTTTAAGTATTGACCTTTGTTGAACACTTCAGAAACTCCCTTTGAAGAAAACTAACATCCTAAATGCTTTGTCACCTGCATGACATGTGGTAAAATCAATGTTAACTGTTTATTCCTTCCATGTGCTCATCATCGAGGATGCATAAAATGCGCTACACTAGTCACTCAGTGTTCTGTGTGTCAGGCATATTCGACAGAAGATAATAACATATTTAGTGTAAGATAATATTGTATCAGAACAATTCCTAGTGTAAGACAAGGACTGAACATGTGTCAGAAAAAATGCCTGCTGTATATATACCATCATAAACATATCATGTCATAAAACGATTGGCGTGTATATAAAACATGTATTGTTTTATGGTTACTATAAGGCTCTTTCAGGGAAATGTGCAATATTGAAACATGACGATAATGCCGGCTCGCCGTTAGGATTTTACTGAGAAACAACCTAAAACTTCGAATCCATCCAAAAATTTAATCGAAGCTTGGCTTCCGGCTTTCTACAAAATTTATCTGTCAGGGCTGGAATCCAAAATTATTTAGCCAATCAAATTTAATCTAACATATCGTCAAAAACCCTTCAATTTTCACGCCATTTTTAAAAAGCAGCAAGTATTGCTTTGAGCGCAAAGATATAATGGTGATTAATATGTTTGTTTTCTTAAATTCTTTTCAATAAATCATATATACACTGACTTTTGATTTAGCGATTTCACCTGTTTTCTCTGTAGTAAGTTTTCGTTTGGTTAATTAACATAAGTGTACATCTGGTTCTGTGCATTTTTTCTTTTTCTTTTTTTTTCCGGTCATTTTATCCTTTCCGGTATTTAGTGTATGTATTTACTTAATTACCTTATTTACTAGAGGGGGGGGGGTCCCGGGATCCGGTATCGTATTAGATATAGAGGAAAAACTAATAAACTTTATTTGTGTTGATTATTGTCGTAATGAAAGGCCATTAAACGTTAAATTTTTTAATTGTATGTAATGAACGTTAAATTAATTTAACTTAGGATATAGATATATGAGCCGCGTCACGACAAAATCAACATAGTGGGTTTGCGACCAGCATGAATCCAGACCAGCCTGCGCATCCGCGCAGTCTGATCAGGATCCATGCTGTTCGCTTACAAACACTTTAACAAGTAGAGAAACTGATAGCGGACAGCATGGATACTGATCAGACTGCGCTGATGCGCAGGCTGGTCTGGATCCAGGCTTGTCGCAAACCCACTATGTTGGTTTTGTCGTGACGCGGCTCATATTAAGATAAACTGAAAATGAGGAAATCACAATACTTATAATTATATGCCTAATTAATTGGAAAAATCAAAGACAATATTCTTGAATTGGTCAAATCTCGGGATCCCTATATGTTTTGATACGATCCCACATTTTCTGAAAACTATATTCTTGAACTGGCCAATTCCTGGCATAGACATAGGGGTTTCATTCTATATGTTTACATGCATCTTCATATATACTCATATTATTAAGAAAAAACTGGCAGGGTTTTTAAGAAAAGATCAATTTTAGCTTCTCATCTATACTTTATTTATTCTCCTTCTTCAAATTAGACATATTCAGTAAGAATTTTTCAAAGATTTCAATAAATTGTCTGTGATTAAAATAGTTTTCTCAAGGATGAGCATAGTATATCTTCATATTAACAACTTGTTACAAATCTATTTATATACCAACAAGTAACCATACGTAAACAAACGATAACAATTAAATTGCATGTTTGGTGTTCCACTTTATATTTTATTTTGATGAAGAGTGACATGTGCAAGGCAATTATTTCATTCTGAGTTAAACTTGACACGCACGCTAAGTGACTGTTAACATATCAGGTATTTGTTTCTTACAGTACCCCTTAATTACTTATTTTATTTCGTATTACTTTGCTGCTGCTGTTGCTGCTGCTGTTGCTGCTGCTGTTGTTGAGGTATTTCTTGTTGTTTATGATGTTGTTATATTGTTATATTATAGTAGTTATTTGCATGTACAGGAATATACCATTATTGCTAGCAATTGTCCCAGTTATTCGACTAATTATTGTATGTTACCAGTGAGCAGTCATTTCATTGTAGTTATTGTTATTTGTTATAATCATTCTTGAATATTTCAGAAATAGTAGAAGCATTTGTGATGTGATATCATTATTTATACAAAACTTGATATTAATACTTTCATAATCATTGTAATATATATACACGTACTGATTACAAATCATTTAACTACTATATCCGTAGGGTAAGTATCAAGGAGTGTCTTTTCTGGTTAAATGTAAGGACTTATTGTGTTGAAGGGAAACAAGTCTTTACAATATATCGTTGATATAGGCACAATTCATCATGTTTGTATATCTAAACAATGTAAAAATAGTTATTACAAGAAATCCCCCACCACTGACAATGTATTTGCCATGTATATATATGCTTATATGTGAATAAGTTTGTATTTAGATAAGTTAAGTGTACCATGTTTTTGATAGTATATATGATAAATTATTAGCTTTACTCATCTTTGTTATAAATTTAACTTATAGCAGACCATATATTGTGTCGGGGCTTTGTTGTTGTTGTTGTTGTTAATCCGACGTGATAACCACTCAGCCATGTCGCCACTAATTAATCGGCCATGTCGCCACTAATAAATCGGCCATGTCGCCACTAATAAATCGGCCATGTCGCCACTAATAAATCATATTAATGTTTTAAATAACAAAATTGATGCCTTTCAAATGAATTACACAGCATAATATGAATAAAGATTGTATTGTAAATAATCTGTTTAGTGTTTTCTATAATTTATATCGTATATACATGTATATAAGTTGCGTGACGTCATTTATATAATCATTAAGCTGGACATTGGTCAACTTATTACCGGGAATGAAGCAGTATGTAAATAATATGAAGAATTTCATAATACAAAATAAGCTAAGCTGTTTTTTAAAATATGTTTATAGTCAACCATATGTAATCTTAACTCATGCATAGTCATATGTATATATTTTCAAAAGTCATCTATTAATGATAATTGTGCACAACTGCATCTTAAAAAGCGATAGTTACAGATATAATATACTCAAACTTGATATAAGAAAATTATGATAATTTATTCACAGTGTCTTTGTAAACAATAAAGTAAATACAAAATACTAGTAGATAAGTTATCTTTAAAATTCTACACACCACTAAAGGTGGACACAATATGAATATACAGTGTCATTAAGAAAAGACTGGCATGGTTTTTAAGAAAAGATCAACTTTAGCTTCTCATCTATACTTTATTTATTCTCCTTCTTCAAATTAGACATATTCAGTAAGAAATTTTCAAAGATTTCAATAAATTTTCTGTGATTAAAATAGTTTTCTCAAGGATGAGCATAGTATATCTTCATATTAACAACTTGTTGCAAATCTATTCATATACCAACAAGTAACCATACATAAACAAACGATAAACATTACATTGCATGTTTGGTGTTCCTCTTTATATTTTGTTTTGTAAAGAGTGACATGTGCAAGGCAATTATTTCATTCTGACTTAAACTTGACACGCATGCTAAGTTACTGTTAACATATCAGGTATTTGTTTCTTACAGTACCCCTAAATTACTTATTTCATTTCGTATTACTTTGCTGCTCTTGCTGCTGCTGTTGTTGTTGAGATGTTTCTTGTTGTTTATAATGTTGTTATATTTTTATATTATAGTACTTATTTGCTTGTACAGGAATATACCATTATTACTAGCAATTGTCCCAGTTATTCGACTAATTATTGTATGTTACCAGTGAGCAGTCATTTCATTGTAGTTATTGTTATTTGTTATAATCATTCTTGAATATTTCAGAAATAGTAGAAGCATTTGTGATGTGATATCATTATTTATACAAAACTTGATATTAATACTTTCATAATCATTGTAATATATATACACGTACTGATTACAAATCATTTAACTACTATATCCGTAGGGTAAGTATCAAGGAGTGTCTTTTCTGGTTAAATGTAAGGACTTATTGTGTTGAAGGGAAACAAGTCTTTACAATATATCGTTGATATAGGCACACCTCATCATGTTTGTATATCTAAACAATGTAAAAATAGTTATTACAAGAAATCCCCCACCACTGACAATGTATTTGCCATGTATATATATGCTTATATGTGAATAAGTTTGTATTTAGATAAGTTAAGTGTACCATGTTTTTGATAGTATATTTGATAAATTATTAGCTTTACTCATCTTTGTTATAAATTTAACTTATAGCAGACCATATATTGTGTCGGGGCTTTGTTGTTGTTGTTGTTGTTGTTAATCCGACGTGATAACCACTCAGCCATGTCGCCACTAATTAATCGGCCATGTCGCCACTAATAAATCGGCCATGTCGCCACTAATAAATCGGCCATGTC